>NW_004955425.1:1615581-1697953 GCF_000276665.1 Chinchilla lanigera | reverse complement strand
GCCCAAGGCTCCCCGTGCGCTGGGGGCCCACCCTCCAGGAGCCAGCAGGCAGGAAGCTCACCCTTCACTTCTTTTTCGTATCTCAAGTAAACTTTGCCACCATATTTTTGCTTGTTTCATTTAATTCTTTGTTCGAGGCTTAAAGAACTTGGAAACCACTTCCAGAAAGGTATGGGAACACCCCAAAAACTCGGTGACAAGATGGCATGAGGTCTTACCACCCACCACCTCTGCTAGCAAAGGGAGCCCTCTGCTAACCCCGAGGGCCGTGCCAGTTTCTGCAGGGGGTCTGCGCTCTGGAGACAGAGACAGAAAGAGGACTGTGGACTGGGGCAGCGGGACTGGTGCCTGGGCTGGAGGTTTTTGGATGCTACATGAGGCAAGGGAAGTTTGTGGAGAAAAGATAGCGAGAAGACCATGATATTTGCCAGGCATGAAGGGAGTCATGGAAGCCAGCAGAGAACCAGAGCACTGGGTGCTGGGCAAATTGTATCATATCTGCTTTCTTCCAAATCAGTTGAGGCAGCTGGATCTTGTAGCCATGACAGAAGCCTGCAATTGGGCACCCAGAGCAGAGTTTGCAGCTAGAAGGCAGGTCTGGAGGGACTGGCAGCCCTCACTGTTTTGGGCAGGGCATTGAGTGGTCCACATGGGGAAGCTGCTTGTTCACAGTCAGGCATGACCACGGTGTAGAGGGAGCTGAGTGGAGGTTCTGGGTTAAAGCTGTAACAGCGGTGTGAAGGTTTTTAATTTTTTTTCTTTTTTTCTTTTTTTTTTACTTGTAGGATTATCCCAGATTATATTGGGTTTTTTCTTGGTTCTTGGTTTTTTTTTTTTTTTTTTGTCTTTTTGAGACAGGGTCTCACTATGAAGTTCAGGCTATTCTTGAGCCCACTTTGTAGCCCAGGCTGGTCTCAAACTCTCAAGGATCCTCCTGCCTCAGCCTCCCGAGTGCTGGGATTATAGGCATGTGCCACCACGCCTGGCTGTTCTTGCTTCTTTATTTGTATTGTGTTTTTTCATTTTTGCTTCATTTTATTCTTTAAAATGCTCCCCTCTTGATCTGTTGTCTTTTTTGAGGTATCTCTGAGTATGTCATCATGGGTTTCCACTCTGTCCTCCAGGTATGAGAGTTTTTCCACATTGGTCACTTTTGCTGCTCTTGCCTTGCTCCCCTCTTGGTCCTTCTTCTCTTTTGTGTTTTGAGTTTCTTTCCTCCCTGTTCTTTCTCCCCTATCCACTTCATTTTCTCACCCCCTTGGTTTCCTTTCCCACTTTTACACAGCATATGCGTAACTGAGGCCTGTATGTGTGCATGAAAGGAGAAAATTAACCCATGCTATGATTGAAACAGTACGATTGAAGGGCATGTTGGGGTAATCCTTTAAAAATTGTGCTTTCAGGATCCAAACAAAACTAACTACAAAAACATTAACAAACTCCAACAATCTTGTAGCCTCCTTCAATCTTAAATATACTTCCAGCCATCTGCGTACATCTTCCCACCTACACAAGTATTTTCTCAAACCCCTGACACTAGCCCTTTACCCTAGCTATAAAAAATAATGCCAAGAGTCCAACTTCTTATCTATTTTTCACCTACAGACATTTTTCTTACATCTCTCTTTTTCCCTTTCATCTTTCCTCCCTCTCCCCTCCACATTCCAGACAAACTGCAAGTAGCAGTACAATATAGATTGTAAGGGGCATTGACAAAAGGGTAAGATTATGAAAACAAGCTTTAATGTTCATGCCTGGTATGGTTGGGTCTGTTGATGCTGTTATCACTAGCAGAAATTCTTTCCTTACAACACAGTGACGGGGTCCAACTCAACTAAATAGAGTAAGTTGAAGTGGTCGACAGTAACCTTTGCTGGACAAAGCCAGGATCACATCACTGAAAAACCTAACAAAATAAAAGAGATCTTCATTACCAGCAATAAATTCTCTTGACTCTACTTGACTTCAACACTCAACACACACACAAACACACACATACACACACACAGACACACATACAATCATAAAAAGTCAAAGCAACAAAATGCTTCCAAAGACTCCCAACTCTCCCACATCATATCCCAGGAGCATCAGTGGAGACGAAACCAAACACTAAATAGCTGAGTTGCACGGAAAGGTTAAAGAGGGAGCACAGAAACTTGGTGAGCTCATAGAGGACATAACCCAAAAGACAGTGAAACTAGCAAACAAAATGACCAGTGTGATTACAGAAGAAACAAAAGGGCCGGGGATATAGCTCAGTGCCTGCCTGGCAAGTGCAAGGTCCTGAGTTCAATTCCCAGTACCAAAAAAAAAAAAAAGAAGAAGAAGAAGAAACAAAAAAGTAAAAGAGCTGACTAAAACTATTCAAAACATGAGTGACAAATTTACCAAAGAAATAGACTCCATGGTGCCAAACAGAAATCCCTGAGATAAAGAATTGTATTGAATACATGAACAGCAAAAGTGACCAATGTGGAAAAACTCTCATACCTGGAGGACAGAGTGAAAACCCATGATGACATACTCAGACATACCTCAAAAAAGACAACAGATTAGGAAAATTCATCCAACAGCTACTAGATGATGATAAGAAGACTAACCCAGGCTAATTAAAGTTAGAGAGAAACTAGAAGACATGGAGTAAAATATCTGTTTATAGAAACCATCACAGAAACTTCCAAAGTATGGGGAAGAACTCAATATACAAGAAAGTGGGACTTACAGAATGACAAATAGTTATGATGAAAACACGAGCTTCCCATGACACCTAACAGTCAATATCCCAGAAATCCAACACAGCTTAACGGCTGTCAGAGAAAAGAAAAAGACTGACTCATAAAGGCAAGCCCATTAGAATCACAGCAGAATACTCAACAAAATTAAATGCCAATAGATCTTAAAGTGCTTCAAGCCCTTAAAGAAAACAACTTTCAACCCAGACAAATATGTAATGCAAAACTATCTTTCAAAATTGGTGGAGAAATAAAGACATTCATGACAAAGAACATCTTAGGAAATTCATGAATACCAAACCAGCTCTCCAAAAAATACTCAAGAATATCCTGGAGGTGACAATGAAGCCAACAAAGCCATAAACTCTGATAGAATAAATATATCAAGCAGGGTGAGTAAACAAAAAGGCAAAAGCAAAGGAGTCAGCAACAGAAAAACAACACAATGACAGGAATAGATGAATACATTTCAGTAATGACTCTGGTTTTTTTTTAGACAAGAGTCTTGCTATGCAGTTCAGCTGGCCTTGAATTCACTATGTAGCCCAGGCTGGCCTCAAGTATGTGGTGACCCTCCTGAGTGCTGGGATAATAGTCATGAGCTACCATGCTGAGCAAATTAAATGTAAATGGCCTCAACTCCCCAGTTAAAACACTCAGATTTTGTGTTTATGATAAATGACTTGATAAACACATAAAATAAATAAATTGGGAACCCCAATACCCATTACATTTTTATACCAGTTTTGGAAGTATGGTTATTTGGACTATACTAGTTCTACCTGTCCAGGAACAGAGGATATCTATCACTCTCTGATGTTCTCTTCAATTTCAAATTTAATGCAATACCAATCAAAATACCAACAGTATTCCTCACAGAACTGGAGAAAACAACCATAAAATTTATATAGAACCAGAAGAAACCCAGAATAGCAAAATCAACCCTGGGAAAAGGAGCAAAGGAGGAGGCATCACAATCTCAGATTTGAAGTTACAGTACAAAGCTACAGTGATAAAAACAGCATGATACTGACACAAAAACAGGCACCTTTATCAGGGGACAGAATCAACTGCAGAAATAACCCCAGACACATTCAGCCATCTGATTTTTTAGAAAGGGGTCAAAAACACATGCAGGAGGAAAGACAGCCCCTTTAACAAATAGTGCTGGGAAATTGGCTATATACATGCAAAATATTGAATCTAGATCCATATTTCTTAGCATGTATTAAAATAAAATAAAAATGAATCAAAGACCTAAACATTAAAACAAAAACCCTAATTCTACTGTAAGAAACACTAGGTAAAACTCTTGAAGATACAGGCATAGGCAAAGACCTTCTGAACAGAACCCCAATTGCACAAGAAATAATATCAAGAATCATCCAATGGGGTCATATCAAATGAAAAAGCTTCTGCACAGCAAAGGAAACAACGAACAGAGTGCAGTTACAACCAACAGAGGGGGAAAACATTTTTCCAGCTATAGAGGATGACTAGCTAGACTATATAAAGAACTTAAAAATTTAGATTCTCCCAAAATAAATGAGGCAATCAAAAATGGACAACTAAAATGAATAGACACTCCTTAAAAGTACAAATGACCAGCAAAATCATGAAAAAGAAGTTCAGCATCTCTGGCTACTTGAGAAATGCAAGTTAAAAGAACACTGAGATTCATCTTACTCCAGAAAGAATGACTATCCTCAGGAAATGAAGAGGGTGGGCATGGTGGCACACACCTGTAATCTCAGCATTAGGGAGGCTGAGGCAGGAAGGATCACTGCAAGTTTAAGGCCAGCCTGGGCTACAAAGTGAGTGAGTTCAAGGCTAGCCTGAACTGCATAATGAGATTCTATCTCAAACAAACAAACAAACAAACAAACAAACAAAATCAAATAATAACAAATGCTGGTGAGGCTGTAAGGATAAAGAAACATTTCCTCATTGTTGGGAGTATAAACTAGTACAACCACTATGGAAATCAGTATAGAGAAATTCTCAAAAAACTAAAAATAGAAATGCCATTCAACCCAGCAATTTCTCCTTCTAGGTATTTTCTCAAAAGAGCCAAAGAAATCATATTACAGTGATACATACATACCCATGTTTAGAGCAGCCCAACTCATAATAACTAAACTTTGGAAGATGCCTCTATGTCCATCAGCAGATGAGTATACAAATAAAACATGGTAGTTATACATAGTGGACTATTATTCTGCTACAAAAAAAGATAAATTTGAGCCATTTTTGGAAAATGAATGCACATTGAAACCATAATGTCAAGTGAAATAAATCTGACACACAAACTTAAATATTGTATGGTTCCTCTTATATGACAACCCAAAATATAAATAAATCAAAGAACAAAGTAAAAAATAGATAATAGGAACCAGATCTTTTGCAACAGAAAGAGGACCAAGAATGGAAGGAGGGGGAATAAGAGGAGGGAAAGGGAATGTAAAAAGAACAAAAATGTGTTACATGCAGGTACCAACTCCTCAAAATAAATGCAGTCATTATGTACTGAAAATGTGTACTAGGGGCTGGGCATAAGTGCCTGGCTGGAAAGTGTGAGGTCATGAGGTCAATTCCCAGCACCATAAAAATAGAGTGTACAATAAAAACAAAAATGTTTTAAAAAGAGAAAAATAAGATTAAGCTGAATACAGTGACACAGTCTATAATTCTAGCTACTGGGCCGGCTGAGGCAAGAAGATCACAAATTGAGGCCAGCTTTAGTGAGACACTGTCTCAAAATTAGAAAATAGAAAGTGTTGAGATGGAAGTCAGTGACAGAGCACTCTTTCTCCAACCCTAGTTCACTAAAAGAAAAAGAATTATTGACTAAAATTAGCCAGTGAGAGAAAATGAGGAGATGGTAAAGGAAAAGGAATACATTACCTTTATAGGAATAAATCCCTTATAAAATTAATGGGGATTTTATAAATAAATGGAGCATTAAGTATAATAACAAAGTTATAGTAATAAATGTAAATAGTACTTAAAAATATAAACCATTATAATGTGGAACACATATACACATTCTAGTGATAGAATTTGAAAATTCCCATTTTGTGGCTCAATATAACTCTTAATCTCAATGTTGAATATTTTTGAGAAACTTTAAATGGAGAGATCAAGTTAGCAATTGAGTCCACTGAGGGGTCACCACAAATAACCTAATCAGGCATCATATGCCTTCTGATGTACCTCGGCTCTACCTTTGAAGTATTTTTGCAAAACAAAAAATCAGTCAAGATTCTGGATCTAATGAATCAGTTTGCAGAAAATACAAAGGAGAAATGAATAAATTAAATCTGTCGAAGAGCAAATAGGAAATCTTATAGCACAAATGACTCATAGAAAAAAATCAGAAATAAAATTGATAAACATTATAGATTGAAAACAAATTAAGTAAAATATAAAATAAATATTATTTGTGGACTTTGGAGTCTAATTAGAAAACAATCTGTGAAGAGGAATTGAGCTCTTGGGTAGTGATGACCTCTTCACAAGAACATGGCTCTTCAAAAAAAATCCCCTTCACTTCTCTCCAGAAGACGAGAGGACTCCCAGCAAAATCCTCAGTTCCCACCTCACAGATATGAAACGCCCGGGTGCTATGAAATCACTGTTGTCTTCAGTCATGAACAAAGGGCAGCTGTATGTGTTGACTGCTCCACTGTTCTCTGATAGCTGAAAAGCAAAACTTCCATGAGGATGATTCTTCGGACAGAAACAGCACTAAAAGCACTTTCAGTGAAGATGGGTGGGAAACCATCCCAATAAACACATTTTGGATTTTTAAGGGATATTTGAATATGGACCAGATATTAATGATATTTAGGAATTGTTAATTCTGTATATGTGATAATGCCATTATCTATAGTGAACTTTTGTATTTTTATTATTCAATCCTTTTCTGCTTATAGACATATACTATGGAATTTATGGATAAAACATCATGTTGTCTGGAGTTTGACTTTAAAATTTCCAGGAAACACACACACACACACACACACACACACACACACTCCTTAGATACAGATGGCTCCCAGGAATGTTCTAGCAACAGTTTAATGTGACAAATAATTACAATGCTATTTCAAATATCTCACAGTACTGAGAATGTATTCATTCACTTCATCCTCACAATAGGGTGGTAGGGAATGTTCTCACTTTACATTTGAGGTCACTGAGTCAATGAGACATGAAGAATCTTGCCCAAGGCCACACAGGTGGAAGTGGTAGAGACAGATATGAAACTAAGAAATGCAACCCAGGTCTTCCAACCGGCTTGCTCCCTGCCTCATAGGCGCCCAAAAGGAGGGCCTCTGCACATGGTGAGCCACGGGCAGGGAGCACTGGTCTTCCGGCAGGCTCGCTCCCTGCCTTGTAGGCGCCCAGAAAGAGGGGCCCAGGTGAATGGGGAGCCACGGGAGCGGAGCGCAGGTCTTCTGCAGGCTCACTCCCTGCCTGTAGGCATCCGGAAGGAGGGCCCCAGGCATAGGGGGAGCCAGGTGGTGGCGAGCGCTGTTCCTGCTGACCCTCAGGCCAGCTGCCACCGCTCAATTGAGAACTACCATGACACAGAGAAACAGTGACACAATTGACCCACCATGCACCGGCTGCTGATGCCCACCCATGGACGTGTGTGAATCATTCAAACATGGAGAAACCCCTGGGAATACATGCCATGCAACGGGTCACTCTTGCTCCTGCCATTGAGAACCAGAAAGGTCCAGAGTCAGTGGAGGAGCAGCTGCTGAACAAGGACTCAGAGAACATGAGAATGCAGACTAAGCCAGAGGAGTCAGAGGTCCTGTGGACTGGGGTCATGAGAGCCACTCGGAAGCTGTAAACCAGGAGGACCTTGCACAATACCTGAGGAGACTCCCTGGAAGCCATTCTTCCCCTGACAATACAGGCTGTGGTAGAGCTCCGGAGAAGTCTGCAGCAGGATTCCTGCTGCCTGTGCTGACAGTTGGGGAGAGGACACTAACTGGTTGTCGGGTCCCAATGCGATGGGAGGCTGGAGAGAAAACGCTACAAAAAATGGCTTTCGCCCCAGATGGCTCACTTGATTTTTGACAACCTTTAGGCTGTAACTGCTTGTTAGATCCTTCTTGCATATCTCTGTCTTCCTGAGAAACCACTTTGAAGATACCACCATGTATTACAGCAGCCATGGATATTTTCCTACTAATCTATCCATAACTCTGCAATGTTTGTATTGCTCCTATCCTATTTCGTAAATGGATGCATGTCTATTATTATGTGTTTCCTACAACAACCATTAATAAAAGTTAATGATTATTCAATAGGTCACTCATTTTCTTATTATTATTCAATAGGTCACTTATTTTCTTTAGAAGCCACTTTGAAGATACCAAAGTATAGTACAACAACTATTGATAATCTCCTACCTCTTTTGTCTGTAACTCACTATTTGTCTATTTGTTTTCCTGAGAAACTGTCTTATAGATAACAATATGTAAAACAATAACCATTGATAATTTCCTACCACTTTGTCAGTAGTTTGGTAAGCCCCCGTTATTATTATGTTATCTTTCTTTTACTCTTTAAAATAATAAATAAATAAATAAATAAATAAATAAATAAACAAAAAAGAAATGCAACCCAGAGCAAGTGCCATTCCCCATATGCAGTCGTGAATGGGGCTCCCAGGAGCTCTGCAGAGCAGCAGCATAGCCTTCAGCAGTGTACAGCTGGATATCTCCACCGCTATTCAATACAGCCTTTCATAAACAAGTACACGAATGGATGAATCTATAATAAATGCATGGTGGGTTCTTACTAGCCCCACCCTGAGCAGGGCATCCTAAATCCTGCCTTTTTCTCAAGAAGGCTGACTACAGTACATGCATGCTGAGACTGCACTGGAGTTCCAGCAGCAGTTAGCAGTTGGCTAACTGCAATCCTCCTTGGGAACAAATCAATTGCTAAAATTGCCTGACAGGAAATGGAGTGATTTTGGCCTGATTCCTTTTGCCTACTCTGGCTTCCTGCAACTGAGAGGGACAGCAGTCAGCTTCTTGTCAGAAACTCTGGGCTGAGATCAAAGAAAAAGCCCCCAACACCACAGAATGTGAGAGAACCCGGAGGCTTGCACACCCAAAATTACTTACTTCCTTGGACCGCTTCACCATTTGAGACTCCTGCCATTTGCTTCTCTTCTCTCAGAATGTGAAGCTGAGGGTGAAAAGTACATGGGTGATTCTTTATAACACTCTTCATATGAGCAAAGATTCCTTCAACAACGAGCTAAGAGAAAGTAGGACAGTACCACCAACAGAACTGTGGAGCAGATGGGTATGTGGAGGGGAAAGAGGACTCACAGAAGGTCCAAATGTGAAGCTATTTTTTGAAAGGAATCTTCCTCTGTCTGGTGCCATTTTGGTGAAAGGTGAGGCTGGAGAAGATGGAGCCTTGCAGGGTGTGCACATTGAGTGATCAGCAGAGGACCCCAGGTGTCTACCTCCTCCCTGAGAGACCTGTGGCAACTGTGAGAAGGAACTGTGGGAAGTTGATATGAGAATTATGACTGGAAGAAGTTGTGGTAGAGGATGTACTGCTTTTTTCCCCCATAACAGTCATGCATACTCCTTGCTTTGGATCCTTTGGAGAACTACTTCCTCATTTCAGATGTCCCCTAGTGAGGCTATGAATCATAGCATCTGCCTCCTTTTCTCAGTGAAGAGCATGTGATCCAAGCTAACCAATTAGACTTTTCCATGATACTGTCCATTGATACGTGGACACTGAGAGATAGAGAGAGACTTCCCTTTAAAAATTACTTAACCAGGGGCTGGAGATTTAGCTCAGCGGCAAAAGCGCCTGCCTGTCAAGCGCAAGGTCGTGAGTTCGGTTCCCGGTACCGGAGGGGGGAAAAAAAAATTACTTAACCAATGAAGACAATTATCCAACATGGTCAAACAAGTGTGGAGAAATTTTGCTCCCACAATGCTGCATTTACTTAAAGATATTACCAAGAATGCAGTTTCTTTTTACATTTCAATATTCTACTTCTGATATACTAGGGTATTACCTTGTGCTTCTCACAGATGGTTGCAACAGCTCCAGGTATTATCATGATATTACCCCTTGCACTTTGTTAGTCTGAGTTACCTCATGGGACCCATTGTAGCTGCAAGGGAGGCTAAGAAAGAAAGTATAAGACAAAGAAGAATGAATTGTATGCAAAAAGAATTAAAACAACAAGCTTGAGACTGCTATCCTTAGAAAAGCTTGCTTATAAGGTCAGGCCTTAATTGGCATCTGGGAACTTGGATTTGAGGAGAGATCCCACCATTCCCAGAACTAGTAGAGTTTCTCACTATACTGAAACTGTATGCATAAATAATATGTTTATGTTGAACAGTTACTTTCCTTCTAAGATCTAGAATGTTGATATGTAGTAGGCAGAGAGGATCCATGTGATCAGTCCCCAGTAGAAACACTGAATCTCTAATAAAGTTTTCAGGTAGACAACGATCACTGTCATAACTTGCTGCAGGAATTAAACATGCCTGTGACTGTGCTAGGAGAGACCTAGTTTCCTCTGCACCTTGATGCACGTACCTTTTCCTTCTACTGATTTTACTTTGTGTGTTAGCACTCCACTCTAATAGATCTTATGCACGAGTACCATTAGTCATTCTTGAGAATCACCAGGCCTGAAGGTGGTCTTGGGGACCCAGACACACAGCCACCACAGTCTTAGAGCAAACATGATCCATCCCCCGGGTGCTGGTCACTTTGATGTGCTGTCAATGGAGAAGATGAATGAAAAGGCTGTGGGGAATGATAAGAGTATCTGCCAGACATACTGATACTTCATTGTCAGATACACTTACCGGAAGAACCAGAACACCTAAAGGCATCTGTAAGGTTTTTATCCCTTACAAACAAGAGATTATTGACTCATTACAAAGGTAATACTAATATTTACCACAATTGGAAGAGAAATCTAAAATGTAAGGAATCTTACTGATAATCTTATTCAAATCTAAAGAAAGACCATACTACTATGAAAAGAAGTATGGGAAGATTTTGAAATGTCGGTGACCACATGACCAATTGATTGCCCTATGTAGGCAGGCTTGCATTCTGAAGAAGATAAATGTTCCTACATTTGGAAACATTGGAGGTTGAATGGATTACCTTGAGAGGAGGGAGCTCCTGGTCTCTGAAGTTAGTTGGCAGCTCAGTGACTAATTCCCACACCAGAAAAAGAGTAAAAGAGATGAGTCCCAAGTCCATTTCCACTTTGATGTTTGCCACTTTGAATAATACCATGAACTTGGTCAATGTGGGAAGGATAAAATACAAATGGTTCCATTCAAATCTTTGCTGTAGTGTTGGCAAAACACACCATGACAAAACAAATGAACACAGACCAAGAGAATGACATTTAGCTGAAGAAGAACTTGGAAGAAGAGCTTGGCCTATTTAAGTACTTTTATAGTTATTTCTTGTTGCTGAAACAAAATACCCAACACCTATAAGCTAAAGAGGAAAGGCTTATTTTAGTTCATACTTTGTAGAGGTTTCAGTTCATAGTCAGCTAGTTCCAAGGCAGGGTAGCATGACAGAGGAGAGAAACAGTTCATGGCAGGGCAGGCAGTAAATAAAAGCATTCCTTCTGCTTTCCTTGTTTACTCTTTCCAGGCTACAAGCCTATTTGCTGTTGCCACTCACACCAAAGTTGGGTCCTCTAACTTCAGTAAATCCATTGAGTCACACTCAGATGAGGCTAAACCAATCAATGGACTAATCCAGTATCAAACACTCATGATCCAGTCACTCCCAAAAGCCCCACCTATGATTGTATGAGGCTCTGGAGGGACTTATGGATATAAACCATAACATCCACCCATGACCTCCAGATGACTCATGTGTATTCCTTTATGCCAGATTTATTTTATCCATTTCTAAGTATTGCCAAGGTCCTAATAGTTTCAGCATTGCTGAAATGTCCAAGTCTAAAACCTCCTTGTGGAGGTTTTAGTCCATACTTGGTAGGTTACAAGGCAGAGTGGCACATGGCAGAGGGCTACAGCTCATGGCAGCGGAACACAGCCAAAACAACAAGCACTAAAAGGGAGGGATGGCCGCAAGCAGCCTCTTGCGCTCCCTTACATATGCAAACTATCCACCCCAGGGTGGGTGTAGCTCTCACACCCATAATCAGTCAAACTCTAAAAGCCTGCCCCATGGCCGCATGAGGCTTTGGGGGGACACCCAGACAGAAACCATAACAGAGACCTAAGGCAAACTCTTATCAGCAAGCTCCTGTAAAAATGAAAAGAAATTTAAACACTTCCAATGCACAATGGCACAAGGTAAACCATTCCAGTTCCAAAAGATACAAATAGTGAGACAGAAAGGAATGGGACAAAAGCAAGTCCAAAATTCAGCAGGGGAAATATTAAATCCTGTAGTTCCATCTGGAACAATCTACGGCAAGATGTGAACTCCAAAGAGCTTGTGTGACCCCAGCCTTATAGCACTGTTGGTGATTATAGCTCTCAGGGCTTCTCTCTTGGGCCAGCTTTGTTCACTTCTTGTGGATTTCCTCAGATGATCCATATTCTTGGCTTCTCCAACCTTCTGTACTTTTGGCTTCACTGCCCTTTTGGCTTCACACTCACACACAGTTTCACATACTTCCTTCTCAGGGCACAGTGTCTGGCCTCCCAGGTCTTCTACTGAAATCCGGGTAGAAGCCTTCCTGATTCCACAACTCTTGCACTCTTCATGCACTTAAAACCAGCACCATGTGGTTGACACCAAGGACTGCCTACCAGAGGCTTTCTTCTCTCTTGGCTGTAGGGGTCAAGGGCTTGGATTGCTGAGCACTATGCACTCAATCCTGAGAAACACATTCCCTAGGCCACCACCATCTGGAACATGGTGCTCTAGGACTCTCTTCTCAAGGCACAATCGTTTATGTTTGCAATTTTGAGGCTTCATAGTGTGGAGTCCTGCTGGTTCTTATCATACCCTCAGGTCATCTTTTCTATTGTCTAGTTCCAAAGTGCTTGGCTTTTTACTGCTAATCTTTTCAGTAACCAAATTCTCCTCTGCTCCATTTTGCACAGCTTCCTTCCTGGCCAAATTCAAAACTTTAAAAATCATTCTCCTGAGCCATTTGCTCTTGATTCTCAAGGTACAGCTGAGAATCAAAAACCCCCAACAGTAGCCATGCCACCATTTCAACAGTAAGCCATTTTGAAATCTCTTTTGCCAGGTTAATTAGTCTGATTCCCTTAATCTGAGTCTCACAGTGTCTCTGGACATGAGCAAAATGTAGGCATATTTTCTGCTGAGCCATAACACACCTGGCCTGGAGTCCTTATTACCAACTGAAGCCTCTTTAATCTGGTCTTTTGTGGCTGAATTTCGGTCAACATTCTGGTCTTCTGATCTCTGACCAGCATCTCCCATCAAACTCAGCTTACAGGGCTGCTTTTTCAACTGGTATCACCAAACCTTTCCAAGCTCCTCTCATGGCCAGTTCCAAAGGATTCTGAACCACATGGTCAGGTAATATTACAGCAATGGCCCCACTTCTGATATCAAAATCTGTATAGGTACTTGAGACAAAATACCTGACATCCACAAGGAAAGGTTTATTTGAGTGCACAGTTTGTAGAGGTTTCATTCCATAGTCTGCTGACAAAGCAGCATGGCAGAGGGCCATTGCAAAGGAGAAACAGTCTATGGCATAGCAGGAGGGAAACAGAACCCTGCCTTCTAGTTTCCCTTTTCATTCCATCCAGGCTATAAAAGTACTGCTGCCACTCACAACCAGGATGGGTCTTCTGTCTTCAGTAAATCCATTCAGTCACACCCAGATTTATGCCAAACCAATCACTGGATTAATTTAGCATCACACACCCAGGACACAGTATCATACACTCATGATCCAGTCACTCCCCAAAGCCCCACCTATGAGTGTGTAAGGCTTTGGAGGGACATCTAGATATAAACCATAACAAACACTTTGCCTGCTTTAAGTCTCCTTGGCTGTATTTTTCCCATTTCAGTCCATCAATAATCATAGTCTGGGGCCCTTGAGCTGTGGCTGAGAAAGAAGAGAGTAAAAGGTATGGTATATGCATTCACAGAGCCTGCATATTGCTAGGTCAGAAAAAATAAAAAGTGAAAGTGTAGGTCTTCTGAACTGTACATGCAGTGAGAACTGAGGAATGGGGCAGACACTGTGGGCTCTGGAGTGACAGGGAGGCTTCCTGGGGACAAGACTTGAATTTGGTCCAAGACATGAATTGGCTTCTAGATATGGCCAACTTTTTGGTATGCCTGGGCAGCACTGAATGAAAAACAATTGCCTTGGACCGTATACAAAATACACAATATAGTTAATGTATATAAGTAACAATGCTTCTTTTACTTTTTTTGTGTTTTTGTTTCATTTTTTCAAAAGAGTGGAAGCAGCCTGTGCTGCAAGCTAGAGACACCTGCAACTAATGGAGAGATGTAGAACTAAACAGCATTGCAACAAAGCACAGAGGCAGAGGTAAGATGAGCACGCTCAGTGCTCACCACAGAGGCTGGCTCCGGGATTCCCTGGAGAAAAAGGAAGCCAGACCAGGGAGTACAGTGAGGGGCAAGGAGGATTTTGGAAAGTTATGGAGAGCTGAATGAGGCCTGAACTTGAGGAGTCTGGCCATCTCCCCTCATATAGGCTCCAGGACAGTGGCCTGGCTGTGGTCCAGCTAAGGTTTCCGTGGAAAATTGGAGACAAGGAAGATCACCAGAGCCACCAGCCCTGGAAACAGAGGCCCAGGCTTCAAAGGGGCTAGAGAGGGAGAGTCAATGAGAACAAAGAAAACAGGCAGGCTGGAAGAGCGTAAATGAGGGTAGAAGCAGTAGAGCTCAAAGATTAAGCCCAAACATGACACACAAAGGCCTGAAGGCCTGGCTCCAGGACTTTCTGCCCAAGAGTACAGAATTTCCCTTGGTGCAGGAAGAGGACACACACAGTTGCTCTACATCTATGAAGCCTCACGCTGACACCAAGGGGATGGTTAGGAAGCAGCTTGGCATGGTCACTCAGTCACTCATGGCTTGGGAAATTCCCATGAGGGAGTGCCTGCATCTCTGTCCCCTCTTCCTCCTTCCTTCCTCTACTCTTTGCTTCTTCTCTCTCTCTTTATTTCTTAACTTCCTGATCCCCTCCTCCTCTTGTGATGTTCTGGCATCTGGGAGGAAGGTAAAGGAGGGAGGGGAGAGGGAGGGGAAAGGGGAGAAAAAGGGAAGGAGAGAGGGAGAGATGATTCTACCTATAGAAGTCGTCTGACCTATGTAGGCTGAGATTTTAAGCCCTGTGCAAGAGGATGTAGCTTTTCCTGGAGAAGCCCCTAAACTACCAACTCTTGGTCACAAGGGGCAGAATGGCAAAACTTCAAGTAGGTATGAACCCTTGAGGTTTCTTCCCCGTGGAGGATATGACCATTGTCCAAAGTACTGCTCTGTCTTTACATACACATGTGCAATACATTCCCATGCACTTGGACACATATGTACATATTCACACACATCACTATAGCTACACACACAATTACACAGACTTTCTTTTCTATTTTATTTAAATTTTTATTAGTTATGAAGATGACATCCTCTGGATACTACAGAGATAATATTTTAAAGGAATATTCTCAATCTTTTGATGTAATGAGTGGTCACAGTTTGGAATATATCTTTCTGTATCTTTCTTTGCACTGATGCAAACATATATAAAATTCAGCAAGAATTTTTAGATCTAAAAGTAGGATTATTGCTAAACTTGCTTTCCAACAACTCCCTTTTATTTTATTATTTTTGAACAACGCGTTTTTAAATTTAGTACTACCTTTTGGGCATTCTTTCAATTTGGTATATATAGATTTCACTCTTTCTAATGAATGCATACACTAATACTTAACTTGCATCTACTTATGCCAACACTGACATGTGTATATACATACACACAACACCCCACCCCCTCCTACACAATAATATCCCCAGGGCTACCTCAGAGCTGTCCCCACCCATGGCTCCAGCCTGCCAAATATGAGGTACTGGTGAGTGGTTTCCCCCTCACAAACACTTTCCAAACCTCACTGACCGCCTCCCACACGTGGTGAAATGTAGTCCACTTGGAATGGGCTGTGTTGCTAAGAGGATGCATGTGTGATCTTCCCAGTCCCCATTTGAATATTCAGGGATAGAAACTATAGCTTTGGACCATGGACCAAGCTCAGCAAACACATCTGGAAGCCTCCTTGGTGATGGAGAACAGGCATGAAATTGATAGGTGTATAAGAAACAAGTGGTGTCCTAGAGCAGCAGCACACCCCAAAGTAGGTAGGGATCACAAGCCTGGGCTCACATCTCAGCCTGACATTAATTCACTGTGCGAACTCAGGCAAACCTTTATATTCTAGGCTTCATTTCCTCTCCCGTAAAATGAGGGTGTTAGCATTCACGTTCTTAGAGACTTTCCAGCGCAAACATTGCCTTGGGTCAGTGTCTTCTCCTCTAAGCTGAGTTCCCTTTCACTAATCCTCTCCTGGGACTTGATTAGCTACACCCTTAGGAGGTTGAGGACAACTGAGAGGGAACTGGTAAGACCAGGACAGAGCCTGGGCTAAACCAGAAAAGCAGGCAGAGAGATTGTCCTGGAAGCCAAGGGTTTTCTAGGCCTGACAAAGCCTCACCTCCTTCTTCTAAGGCAAGAAGTGCTCCTTCAGTGCTTTGGGACCAGGCCACACAGTAATTGTACCTGAGGACACTACCGATTTTTATTCTTAATTGAAAAAATAAAAATAAAAAGGTAATAGTTCAGCAATCTTTTAGCACTTTCTACTCTGCTAGGTGAGTATTTATCTACACTTTCTTCCCTATTGACCTGGACCCTTAAGGGCAGCACCTATGATTTACTCTTTTCTGCATCCTTAGGGTCTGCACAATACTTATTGTGACAGGCTAAACTGTCAACTTCATTGGATTAAAAGTTACCTAGATGATTAGTAAAGCAAACTTCTAGGTGTGCCTAAGTGTGTCATGGAGGCACTGTATCTGGTCCCTGACCTCTTCTTCTGGAATGCTGCTCCCCTGCTCTGCTTCTTAGCTACCAGGAAGTGGGCAGTTTTGCTATGCCATGCCCTTTAACCATGGCATTATTTCCTTGGAGATAATCAGC
The DNA here is from genome assembly GCF_000276665.1 of Chinchilla lanigera. NCBI lineage: Eukaryota > Metazoa > Chordata > Mammalia > Rodentia > Chinchillidae > Chinchilla > Chinchilla lanigera. Next base: position 1,680,985 of record NW_004955425.1, on the reverse strand, counting down.
CATGGACAGAATCACTTAAAACCTTGAGCCAAATTAAATCTCTCACATTTTAAGTTGTAGATGTTGGTATTGTGTCCCACTGATGAAAAGCTGACTAATACAGAAAATTGGCACCAGAGAAACAGGATTGTTATTGTGACTATACCTGTCTATGTGAGTCAGAAACCTTTGGAACTTGTTTGCAGGAGGAGTCTGGATGGTCTAGAGATTCAGGTTACAGAAGTCTTTGAATGCTATATCAGAGCCTGATAGGCAATTCCTGTTGGAGATCAGAAGATCAGAATGTAACAAAAGTTGAAGGAGAGGTTTATTTCAGCTTGTAGTTTCATTGGGTTCAGTCCATGGTTGGCAGGCTGCCAGGCAGAATTAGCATGGGAAAGGATGTGGTGGAAAAAAGCTGCTCATGCCACAGTGGCCAGGAAGTAGAGAGAGAAAGAGAAGCCAGGGACACAAAAACACCCTTCTAAGTCATACCCTTGGTAACTTGCCCCTTCCAGATAGGGCCCACTTCCAAACATGAGACTTTTGGGGGACATTTTAGATGTTAACTGGAACATTCTGTCCCTGGCCTCCAAAAAGGCTCGTGTCTCTCTCACTATGCAAAATTCATTTGGTCCAGCTCTTTGAGATATCAAATCTTTTTAAAAAAATTTTTAAATGATTATGAGTGCATGTTTGTAGCACATCATGATTATATTCATTGTGTGGAGTTGGTAGATGTACATAACACATTTAATTCTTTTTAATTCCCTTCCTCTCCTTCCTCTCTTGCTCCCCTTCCCATTTGCAGAAGATCTTGCTAAAAAGTCCAAATCCAAAGTTTCCTCTGAGACTCAAGGTTTACTCTCAGCTGTGAACCCCTATGAAATAAAGGAGAAAGGTAAAGATTTCCAAAATAAAATGGCACAGAGTAAACATTCCCACTCCAAAAGGGAAGATTGGAACAGACAGAAATTGGACCAAAGCAAGACTGAAACCCAGCAAGCCAAATATTAAATGTAATAGCTGTACATCTCACATCCCATGCAGATTGTGGTGAGATGTCAGCTCCAAAGGGCTTGATCAGCCCTTCATGGCCTTGCTGTTTGTAGCCCACATGGCCTCTCACTAGGGCTGGCTCTACTCACTGCCTGCAGCTTTCTTCAGCAGGTATTCCACATTTCTTCCATCTCTAATTTCTTGAGGTCTCTACTGTACCTTCAGCTTCTCTCTCATAGCTTCATGCACTGCCTTCCCATGGGCTCCCTCACAAGGACGTTAAGGTCTTCTTCAGAAATTGTGGGGGGCCTTCATGACACCAGAACTCTTGCATTCTGCATATCTGCAAAATCAGCACCATGGGGATGATGCCAAGGTCAGCCACCAGCTTGAGCAGTAGCCAAGCCCGCTTACACTATGGCTGCAGCAGCCTAAGTACTTAGATAGCTGAACTCAGAGATACACTTCCCTTATGAATCCCTGAATATGCAAGGTCTCAGAGACTCTCTTCCCAAATGAAAGATTTACAGTTTTACATCTTCAGCCTGTTATGGTTAGGGTCTTATTGATTTATGAGATGACTCAAGGCATCTTTCTTTTTGTCCCTGAACAACACATTTAGTTCCTTTTTAATGCTAAACTTGTCAGCAACCATGCTGTCCTTTGCCCAGATATTGTAGGTGCTTCCTTTCTGGTGCAAATGCAAACTTTAAATTATTCAATACTGCCATTTGCTCCTAATTCTCATTGTAGACCTCAGTAAAAGTAGCCAGCTGTACTCATGCTACAGCCTGAACACTGGACTACTTGAAATTTTGTAGACAGATTTATTAGTCTACCACCCTTAATCTAAGAGTCCCACAATGTCTCAGAAAAAGGGCAAAATGTAGACAATTTTTTTTGCCACAGCACAACACACATAATCTCTTGTCCAACTGCCAATGGAGCTCTTGTTCTTAACTGAAATTTCCTGAGCCTGGACTTTACTGTCAATATTGCTATCAATGTTCTGATTTTGTGACAGGTCTCACACATCAAGAATACTCAAAACAGTTACATCCCCAAACCTTTCCAGACTCCTAAAAACCATTTTCAAGGGCTTTGGAAGTACATGGTCAGATATAGTCACAGCAACAACTCCACTCTCAGAACTAATTTTCTGTGTTAATCACTCTTCCATCACTGGGACAAGATATCTGACATCCCCAGTTTAAAGGAAGAGAGGCTAACTTTGGATTACAATTTCAGTGGGCTCAGTACACAGTTAGCAGGACTTAGAGGATTAAGAAACATAATTCTGAGTGTGTCTGGATAGGTCACACTCTGGTAGTCAGGGGAGCATGACTTTGGATACAGCCTCCATGGTGAAAGTGCATGGTGGAGGAAAGCTGCTCACATCATGGTGGCAAAGAAGCAGAGGGAGAAGGGAGGAGGCAGAGAAGGAGATACACACTTTCAGGCCATGCCCTCAATGACCTGACTCTTCCCACTAGGGCCCACTCCAAATGTGAGACTTCCGGGGATATTAAACTACAGCATGGAGATAGAAGACCTTATGTTTGTCCTGCTGGCTTCTAGTCTTGCTTTGGCTTGACTCTCTCTATCCTGTCTATTCCACCCTGTACTATTTATTTCAGGGATATGTAACTTGCCTTTTGAATTTTGAAGGATTTATAGCTAAGAGTTTGCTTTAACTCTCAGGGGAGATGTCAGACTTAGACTTTTGAGCAATGTTGGAATTGGTGAGACTTTAAGGAAGGCATTAAAGCATTTTCAGTTGTATGTGACATAGTTTATGTAGTGTTAAGGAGAATTATGACCCTGTGTTTATTTGGAGATTGTAGTTTAAGGAGATGTATCTGGGAAACAAGTTGACAAGTGGTGGCATGTGACACTTAAATTGAATTGTCAACTTGATTTGTTGGAGAGCTGCCTAGAGGATCCGTAAAACACAATTCTGAGTGTGTCAGGGAGGACATGGAGACATGACTTTGGGTACTATATCTGGTCCCTGGCCCCTGGCATCTGACCCTTCCTCTTGGGTGTTGTTCCCCTGCTCTTGTTCCTGGCTGCCATTAAGTGAGAAGCCTTGTTCCACCATGCATTTCCAACATGATCTCCTCCCTCGGATCTAGCCAACACGAGCCAAATCCTCTGAAGCCATGCGTCATACTAAACTTCACTTTCTTTAAGATGCAGGCATGTCCCAGCAATGAAAAATTAGTACATTCATCTGCTAAGTGTTTAATAATATTTCTATGTCCTTACTCTCATTGGTTACACGTGATATGCGTGTATTCTGTTAAATCCCAGTAGTAGAAAAATGGTTAACTTTAGTAAATGCAAAGTTTTCCAGAATTCTATTATACCTCCCTCCCCATAAATAAATAATCATTATGAAGAGCTTGGCAACATTCTTCTATACCAGCATTTCCCAACATTCCCTTATGGACTTATTGGGTCAGATAGGTCTATCTTACAGGATAGTTGGCAGCCTATGTAGCCTCTACCCACCCCCAGTAGCATTCCCCTAGTTGTGTCTTCAGGGGTCAAAAATCGTACACATTCCTACTCCTTCCTACTCTGCATCTCCCAACCCTGTTGAAAACCACTATTCTATATATTTGTATGGAGTGAGAGTGAAGCTGAGAGAATACATAAGTAAGAGAGAGGAGCCAGATGCGGTGGTGCACACCTGTAATCCCAGCTACTAGCTTAAGGAAGAAGGATTCCAGTTTGAGGCCAGCTTGGGTAACTCAGCAAGACCTTGTCTCAAAATAAAATGAAAAAGATTGGGGTGTAGCTCAGTAGCAGAGCACTTGCCCAGCAAGTACAAGGCCTTAGACTCAATCCCCATAGAACAGAGAAAGATAGAAAGACAGACAGAGAGACAGACAGAGAGAGATTATAACATAAATACAGGGCTCAACGAGTACATATAATTGGTTGAATTTAAATTAAAATTCATGTTCTGTGATTCCCAGTCTTGTGTGATCCTAGTGTACCCATCCTACTGTACTCATTCATTATTCCATTTTCAAATATTTATTGTGTGTCTATGATGTGCAAGTAACTGTGCTTATGGATTTATTTTAAATTAATTATAACTAAATATCTACTCCCCATACATTCTCAGCCCCCACCCGAGTGAGGGGAGGGAATAAGAATAACTTATCCCCAGGTCTTGACCAGCTACATCTCATTCTTCTATGAGCACCTCATTCTCATCTCTGCCCTCCAACCTCCATCTGCTATGTTGGGCTGCCCTGTTAGGTCACGAAGACAAGGCAGAACAGAAAAGAGGAGAGGAAAAGTAAATATGTTGCCTAGTGCCTTTGCCTTTCTTTGGAGTAGACAGCTAGAGTAAATGCCATCCAGACTGAGGCTCTGGGGTCCTCTCAAATCCACAATGCCAGCACCACAAATGAGGTAAGAAATCTCTAAGCACTTTATGAATATCCATCTAGTAGACACATTTAATCTCAGTCTTGCCCAATTGTGTCTCAGCCTGAATTGTTTACCTGTGCTGGTATTTCAGCAGAATCTATGGTCACCCTCAAATCAGGTTACTGGCACAGATTCTACGTATTGACTGACTCAAAGATTACAGTTTAGCAAACAGTAGCATGTTAATTTTTAATGTCACTTTGTTGATTGATCAGGCTTCCTCTTTGTCCTATAACTGGTAATTACCTTACCCTACAATGAAAGTCCACTTCTCTAGCCTTCCTGGTCCTATCTAGACTTTTGTATGCAGCTCCATGTTGTTTGGCCTTAGCCTTCTTAGTGAATTGAGGGCCTTCTAAATTGGGCAACCCCAGATCAGTGTGAGACCCAGGCTGCACAGCATAGTACTCTGAAGGATTAAAGAGGAATAGCCAAAAGAGGTCTCTGAGGTATAGATGGAGCTTCATTTCTAACAAGAGAGATCTTGATAAGGAAAGTGCTCCTTTCCATGGCCCCAGTTCACAATAAGTCACCACATAACACACACACTAACATTCTGGAGCCAAGGCTGTTCTCAGGGGTAACTTTACCACAGCACAATATGAGGGCAGAAACCAAGGATAGTATATCCATCTCACCACACAAGAGATCTACTATTTGCTCAGTCCCTCAGCTTGCATTAACCCTCTTACCATCCTGGGAGATAATTATCAGTATCCTTATTATGCAGAAGAGGAAATGGAGGATAAGTGACCTGCCAAATTGGCAGTTTATTTCTCTAGGGGGCCCAGGCCCTTAGTGTAGAGGGTGGTTACATTTTTTCCCCTCTTCTTTTTCTCTTTTTTGCCTTTTGAAGCCAAAGTGGTTTCAGTTTGAAAACCACATGATAAATTTAACATAGGTCAAGAAAAACAACAGAAACAAAGTTTTCCATCTGGAATGAAGTATATTCCTCTATTTTATGCCATTTGTCTACACTGTCACCAACTGCAGAGAAAACATTCTAAAACAATTTTGCAGCCTCAAACCATTTCCCAGTGGCAGTTATGCTAAAAATAAAATGAAATGAAATGAAATGAAAAATGTGATGAGCCTGAGTGAACCTTGAATGTTAGGCAGAGATCCACTGAGCAGACTCATTCAGTTGGTTATTTTAAATAATTTACTCCAGAAGAAGACTAGTTGAACACACACACACACACACACACACACACACACACACACACCTCATAACTTCATTCACAGATGTTGGTGAGTAACTAAAAAAAGAAGGAAGACTGTTCAATGCTCAGAAATGAATGCACCAAATTATACAAACCTCACAGCTAGAAAGAGTCTAAGAAATCTAGTAAGTCAGGACTTACGACCTCTTTTCAGAGGCATTTTTTCTGAGTTCCATTAAATCTTTTGATCATTAGAGATATGAGTATTAGGATGACTGAGGAGAGAAGGGTAGGGTTTTGCTGACTTGTGACCCACTCACTCTATCTCAGTTAATCACAGATAAGATTGCAGCTTTGAACCAACTGAAGCCCATCTTCTGCCTTCACAGTTGCTACATCTTCCTGCCTCTAGATCATTAGCATCTACTGCATTTGGAAGGACTATAAAAAAGTGTCTCTTGTCTTCCTACAGAATCACTTCTAAGGGATAAGCCTGAAAACATTTTAGCTAAGGTATGCACAGTAAGAATTCAGTTATATTTCTGAAAATTATATAGCCTGGTGTATCCACCAAAAAGCAGTTCAATTCTATGAACTTTACATAGCGTAAACGGCTACCTAGTGTGATGAGTAGTCAGGTTTGATTAACACATAGATTTTCCCAATCTTTATCAGTACTAACAATAGTGCTATTTATCAGTACTAACAATAGTTGTTTTATAAATTCCTTCTGAATGAAAGGAAAGTAAAAGAAAAAAGGTCTGAGGAGAAGGGAGTACCTGCCTACAAAAAAGAGGAGTATTTAAAGTCAAATGAAAAAGGGGACACTGAACATCAATGAAACTTTCCCCTGGTTCAGGAGATCTAGGTAGATGAAATTTACATGCTTCCAAGTGAGTATAGAATCTAGAAGAAGAAATAAATGGTACTTAATGGCTGAAGAAGAGCTGAACTTGGAGTGCAGCCAGAAAGGGTCCAGTTTCACCAAGAGCCGAGGCTGGGAAAACTCACTGGTCAGACTGGAAAAGAGTAGAATGCATACAACTGGGCCAAGCTGGGCTCTGGGTCTTCAGAACACACTTGCAAATTGTCTTTCTGTGTATCACATATACTCTGAAATTCCTCACAAGGTAGTAAAATTTAGCTCTGGAAAGTTCATAAGCTTCAGATGATTCACCACAAATAAAGTTTAAGATAGAAGAACCAGGAGTATAGTCTTAGAATTTAGGTCACAGCCAAAAAAGGAAAATGCCTAAGTTCCTTTGGTGTCTAGAAGTGGGGGAGACTGTATTAGTCAGCTTCACATTACTATGACAAATACCTCAGATAGTCAAATTATAAAGAGAAAGGATTTATTTTGGTTCATAGTTTTGAACATTTCAGTCTATGCCAGTTGGCCCTGCTGTTTTTGGGCCTGCAGTGAAGCAGTACATCACACAGAAGTGTGTGGCAAAGCAAACCTACTTACTCCATAGACAAGGAGTAAGGAGAAAAAGACAGAGGCTAGGGTCTTACCATCCTTGTCAAGGGCATGAACTCCCACCAGACCTCAACCTTAAAGGTTCCATCACCTCCCCACAATATCACCAATCCTTTAACACCTGAACCCCTTAGGGAAAGTTTGAGATCCAAACCACAGCACTGACCAATAGTGCAAGAGGTAGCCTCTTGTTTGAGTTTCCTGGGTGATGATGTCATTGAAGAACTGCTAACGAGCTAAAATAAGAATAATTTGTCTGTAGGAGGGACCATGAGGTCCCTTGTCCTAAGCCCGTTGGCAAGGATAGATCAATCACACTGTGCACCTTGACAGGCTCCCGTCTAGCAGGGGGAAGGCTGCAACTTCTCCTCAGGTGGTGGGACCCACTGATGCCCTGATGCTCCCAAATTGGCCTGCATCTGTGAGTGGAATGTGATAACCTGCCGGGTGAGACTTGAGACTGCATAGCCCTGAAATCTTAGCTCCCTGACAAGGTGATTCCCCTGCAAAGGACACCTAGAGAAAGTACTGATCGCAGGCATATTGATCTCGAGCTGCCATGAAGCCCAGATAATACTGGAAACACGTTTATGCCCACAGATATCAAGTGGGGAATGCGGATAGGAGGTTTCCAAGGCATTCTAGGAAGTGAAAGACAAATTTCTTGGGAGTAATTGCTAGATGGTTCTATGGGCAAGACATCTAAGTATTAGGAGAATAAGGTTAAGAAATACCAGTTATTGAGTGTCTACTATACATTATCTCTCCTAATTCTAACAAAATACTATAAGGGAAGTGTGACCTCTCTTCATCTGACACACAAGGAAAGAGATTCAGAGAGAAAATGAACTGCCTGCAGCTATCAGTAAATGGCAGGGTTAGAAAACAAACAGTCTCGTTTTCAGTAGAGCTATGTTTTTCCCAATTAGATTGAAAACTGAATTTAAAAACAAAAAGATGTTAAATAGCTTCTTTGTCCAACCCATAGTACCAGGCCCTGTGGTCACATACAAATATAAACAAGCACAGTCCCTGCCTCGTAGACTAATGAGACAAGCAAGACTAGTAACTATAATGGCTAGTAACTAATAGCAGTTAAAATACTGGATATTCATAGCTCTCCATGTCACCTTGCATGCTCCTTTCCTTCCTCACTGGACTGCCCTTTGCATTGCTTCCCTCAAGTTCAGCTCATTCCTGCCTCAGGGTCTGTGCGTCTGCGGCTCCCTCTGCCTATCAGGGCTTTCTCAGAACCCTTTAACCCCCCATGCGCCCCTATGCACACACCCTCATTCTCTTTCCTCTTCACTGGCTTTGTTTTTCTTCCACACACTTAAGAGAAAACTTTGAAGTCATATTGTCTAGACTCCCATGCTGGCCTCACCACTGTCTAGTTGTATGATCTGGGGCAAATTACTAACTCCCTGAGCTTCAGAGTCCTATCTGTAAGCAGATAATAACTGTGTGGTTCCGGCCGGGGACAGGTGGTTGTGAGGACAAAGATGTAATAATCTATAAAAATACTTAGAACAATGAATGGCGCATAGAAGCAAAGCAATATATAATTATTGTTGGTAAGATTTATTTGTTTACTGTTTCTTCTTCACTAAGCTATAAAGACAGGAACTTGGTCTGCTCACCAGAACTCCTCAGGGCCTGGCACACACTCCCACAGTGGACATTAATTGAATGAATAACTAATTTTCTTTATGTCAAGCATAGCTTATTCCATGTCAACTTCACTCTAAACCCACTGGCAAGAATCATTATCTTGTATTTTACAGAGGAGCTTCAAAAAAGTACATTTCCTGGGACCATATACCAAAAAATGAGGCACCAGTATGCAAACTAAGCAGCTTCAAAGACAACGCCATCACCTAACATGTAGTTCACAAGCCAGAGGGGCCAGAAAAGTGCAGTGAGGGAGAAATCAGTACAGAAGAGTGGACGCTCAGAGGGGAAGAACAGGCTGTTTGTGTCCTCTTCATCGCTCTGTGGAAGGTTGGATGGGACAGGAGCGGGTCTCTGAAGGACACGGACATATATAGGTGGAGACTGAGGGGAGGCGTTTCTGGAAGAAAGAAGGAGGAAAGTAGAGCACAGGCTTGAAAACAGAGACATTCTGAGCAAATTGTCTAACCTAGAAGGACATGAAACCCCCAGGGTGTAACAGTGAGTCACTGCTGGTCAGTACTGCCTATTTGAGATCTACTTTGCAAGGGTTTGGCTGTTGAGGTGGAATTGTGTGATGCCAGCCTCTTTTGTGTCCATAAGTGGAAATGACATATCATATTAGAGTAGACTTTTATATTTGGGAAAAATCGCCTCAGTGTCTCCCTGTCCAGAAACTGAGAGGAGCGGGGAGTTTTGGGTCTTGCCAAAGCTGCCTCCTTCTCCACTGCTTTATATACTGAGCTCTGGGGAAGGGAGCCAGGAGAGAAAGAGTAGCAATTTGCAAAGGCAGCCTTTTTAGAGAGAAGAGACCACAGTTCCTACCTTCTTCCCAAGTAGCAGGGAAGGATTTCCGTGGCCCCAGAAGGAACTTTTCCCAAAAAGACAGGAGATGGGGCTCTGAGCTCATATTTTAACACTAAGTTAAATCAGTTGGCGTGGCCCAAGGTAACACAGGACATGGAGTCCCTCAGACACCAGTCATCCTGGCCAGTATCATGCTTTGAAAGCATCCACTGAACAAAGACCTGTGACCCCTGAACAAAGAACTGTGACCCTGGATCCAAGAGTGCTGCCCCTGCTGTGATCACTCAGCGTTCTCTGCACTGTTGGAAAGATGAGCGTAGACAGTGAAGACTTTTCTGACCAAAACATGATGCTATTGGAAAGACAGAGCTATCCTGTTCTGTCTGCCTAGGTTTGAAAATGATATTGATATCCACTTGTGATTTACGGCTGATTTTTTAGGGATATAAACTTTAAAAGGGGAGCTATCAGACTTTCTTTTGTGAAGTGCAAAGAAGATAGAGCAACTAACAGGAAAAAAGAGATTAAAATACAACCATATTTGCATTTCAACCTAATGATATGGATACAGTGTACAAGAAACAAGTAATCTCCTGGCCTCAAGAAAGAAAATAACAGAAAGAAAGGGGCCTTGGCCACAAAGGGTGGGTCCAGGTGGGCCGGCAGGGTGAGGAGCAGTGTAAAGACAGCAGGAAGAGGTGGGAAAGCAGTTGATACTATGGAAGCCACATCTTGTCTACACCTGGGCCTGGCCAGGGTTTAGCTAATTCCTTTTTTCCCACCCCAAAGGTTATATTGATATTTGGAATGACATAAACTGCCCTCAACGAAGGCAGGTTTTATGTAAGACAGATTCTTCTAATGTAGACTACCTAGGAAAGTTGTAGGATCATATTCCATAAATATTTTTTTAAAGAGAATTAATTTTTTTATTTTAAAAAGAACAATAGAAAAATATCAACAACATAGCCAAAGCAAAACAAAGCAAAAACAATAAGAATGATACAGAGTTTCAGGACAAAATGACAGGAATTAACAATGGTTGTTATATTACATATTTTTATCCTCCACAACATTGCTCAGATGACCAGATTTAAGAATGCAAGATTGATCAAACCATTAAAGAGAAGAAAAAGTAAAAACAAAAAAATTATAAATGATGCAGAGTTTCACTAACCAAGATGATAGGAATTCAACAGTGGTTGTTGCATTGCATATTGTTGTCTTCAAATCAGTTGCTCAGATTACCAGATATAAGCATGCAAAATTAGTCAAAAGAAATAAAGCATTAACTGTTCCTTTCAATAAACCATTAGACTTTGGCAGTACAATTATTCCAACTGTCCTTCTATATACACATTTATTTTTTCCCTTCCTTCTTTCTTTTTCTCCTTTCCCTTATCCCAGCTGTTTCTTCTTTTGAGCAATTTCTTTCCCTTTCATAATATCTATTGTATGTTTTGCATTTTCTTTACTCTTTCAGGTTCTTACACTAGGGAGATAATACGATGTTTACACATGTGGGTCCAATTTATTTCACTTAATGTATGGTCTCTAGTTGCATCCATTTACCTATAAAAGCCTTGAGTTTATCTTTTTTATAGCTGAGTAATACTCCATTGTATAAAAATATCACATCATTTTTATCCATTCCTCAGTTGATGGGCATTTAGGTTGTTTTCAAGATTTAGCTATGACAAATTGTGCTGTTATAAATATGGATGCACATATATCACTATGGCATGATGGGTTTTTTTGTTTGTTGTTTGGTTGGTTTTCTTTCTTTGGTTTTGGTTTTTTTCCAATACTAGGAATCAAACTCATGACCTTGCACTTGCCAGGCAGGCGCTGTGCTGCTGAGCTAACTCCCCAGCCCCCAGCATGATGTTTGAAGTCTTCTGGGAAAATACCCAGAAGAGGAATAATTGGATTAAGTGGGACCTCTAATCCTAGTTTTTTTGAGGAATCTTCACACTGATTTTTACAGTGGTTTCACCAATCTATACTACCACCAGCAGTGGAAAAGTGTTCCTTTTTCCCTACAGCCCTTGTAGCATTTGTTATTGGTTGATTTCTTGATGATAGCCATTCTTTCTGGGGTGAGATGGAATCTCAGTGTTGTTTTAATTTGCATTTCCTTAGTGACCAATGATGTTGAACATTTTTTCATATATCTATTCACTATTAGTATTTCTTCATCTGAGAAGTGTGTATTCATCTCAGATGCCCATTTTTGGATTGGGTCTTTGAACTTTAGGGACCTGATGTTTTTTAATTATTTGTTCTAGATAGAAGTCCTTTGTCTGAGGGGCAGTTGGCTAAAACTTTTTCCCAATTTGTGGGTTTTCTTTTTACTCTGCTGGTGATTTCTTTTGATATGCAAAAACTTTTCAATAAGATAAGATCTCAGTTGTTGATTCTTTGAAGTGTTTCCTGTGCAGTTTGGTTTTTGTTCATGAACTCTCTGCCTACCCCAATGTCGTCAAGATTTTTACCTACTTTCTCTTCCAGTAGATTTAGTGTTTCTGTTTTAATATTTAGGTCTTTGATACATTTTGACTTTAGTTTAGTGCATGGTGATAGACATGGGTCTAGTTTTAATCTTCAGCATGTAGAAAGTCAGTTTTTCCAGCACCATTTATTAAAGAGGCTATCTTTCTTCCAGTGAACATGTTTGGCCCCTTTGTCAAAGGCAAGGTGGCTGAGTGTATTTGTAGTGTGTCTGCATCTTCTAACCTGTTCCATTGATCCTCAGGTCTGGAATTATTTTTTTTTTCCAGTACCATCCTGATTCCATCACAGCAGCTTTGTAGTATAATCTCAAGTCAAGAATTGTGATACCTCCTGCCTTGCTTTTGTTGCAGGATTGCCTTTGCTATTCTAGGAATCTTCTGGTTTCAGATGAATTTTAGGAATATTTTCTCTAAATCTGCAAGGTACACTAATGGCATTTTAATTGGGATTGCATTGAATCTGTACAACAATTTTGGAAGTATGACCATTTTCACAATGTTGGTTCTTCCTTCCATGAGCAAGAAATATCTTTCCATTTTCTGAAATCCTCTTTGATCTTTTCTTTTCAGAGTACTGTAAGTTTCATTGTATAGATCTTTTACTTCCTTTGTTAGATTGATTCCTAAGTATTTCATTTTTTTAGATGCTCTTATGAAAGCTATGCTCTCATTAGCTTCTCCCTCAGTCTGTTTGTTGTTTGTGTACAGGAATGCTATTGATTTTTGAGTGTTGATTTCATATCCAGCTGCAAATAGTCTTTTTATGTCATTTGTGTTGGCACCTGCTGTTTTGTTGATACCTATTAATCTTACATTGTTTTTCTTTGCTTGGTCTTGCAGTTGTTGAATTGTTATTTCCTGGTTCTTTGTTATTTTAAAGAGATCATTCCTTTCCTGATCATTAGTGGCAATGCTGTTTTCAAGGTCTGAAAGTCTATCTTCAGCTTCATTCAAGCAGTTTTGCCAGCTTTTGATGAAATTTTTAACTTCCTGGATATCTGTTTGAATCTGTTTCATGCATTCTAGTTCTTTCCTATATTGTTCACTCAAGGTTTCCATGAGTTTTCTATGCTCCTCTATTTTATCTGACTTCCTTCAATGTGCTAAGCAATTTTCATTGTTGTTGTCATCTCTTTTTTTAACCTGAGAGATTATTTCTGATCTGATGTCTTCTATGGCCTCATGGAGTTGTTTCTTTACTTCAGTTGCTACCATTGCAGAAATTTCAAGTGTATGACTTCCTAGCTTTTCTGTGTCAATATCTCCTGGACTTGTTCTGGGTTGGGTAGAGGTCTGAGATTGCATTTTGCTCCTTAATTTTGTCATTTTCAAAGATCTGGAGGTTCCCTGGAGCTCAGTCTCACTCCCACGATGGTGTGAGTGTGGTGGGGTAAGGACAGTGTGGCTCCTGTGATGGTGTGTGGGGGCAGGGTGCAGTTGCAGATGCTCCCAAAGCTTTCTGGTGTTCAGTTGGGTCCCATGCTGGTGTGGGAGGGGTGGGAAGGCTCACTGGGGTTCCTGAATCTGTCCAGGGTTCAGCCTGGCTTCAACCAGGGTACGGTGGGGCAGTGGGAGGCTGGTCATGGTCACCAAGGCTTCAGATGCTGCCCAGGCCCCAGCTCAGTTTCCATGCTAGCGGGGGAGATGTGAAGGCACAGTCACTGCAGCCACTGAGGCTGTTCATGGTTCAGCTTGGCTCCTCTCCATAAATATTAAAATAATAGTGCTGACACACGTTGGTCATGAGGGAAGTGTTTGAGTTGGCCAATAGACCTGAACATTTTGAGCCATAGAAACCTTTATTACCATAATGCTTTCACAGAATCTCAATATGTACAGAAAGATGAATAATTTGGAAAGTAGCAGCAAGACCCACTGAGTTGTGGCCATTAGGACTTTCCATTGTTTCCTCACCCCCTGAGGTACTCCTAGGGATCCCTACATTCTGTAACATATAGTTGAAAAATTACTAGGGTAGATCTGGGTATGGTGGTGCACACTTGTAGTTTCAGCACTCAGAGGACTGACATAGTAGGGTCATTGCAGGTTCGAGGCCAGCCTGGGCTACATAGTGAGTTCAAGTCCAGCCTAAACTATATAGTGACACCTGCCTCAAACAAAACAAAACAAAACAAAAACTAGGGTATGAGATGTGCCTGGCAGAAGAGATTAAATCTCTAAATCCCCTCTTTCTCATGACTCTGTTTCTAAGACAAGTATCTGAGCCACAGCCATTCCTGGAACAAAGGAGAGAGACCCTTTCCTTGGCCAGAATCACTATCCCAACCAGAGAAATGGGTCATGTGTCTCCCATATGCTTCTCAGGTCACTTTCCCATGTCCATATGCACATCCCCATGAGGGCAAGCTGATACCCAGTATTCCATAGCTCAGCCATTTCTCAGAACTGGTGCCCAGCATATATAACATCCTGCAGTGATGGGCAAACTGAAGGGTCCCATTGCTACAAATTGATACTTCTTGCAACCATGTTTGTCTTGAACTAGCCCCAAATCATAGAAAGTCTCTACAGAGCCCCTCTTTGCCAAGTGCCACAGATGCCACCATAAAGTGACTCAGGAGAACCAGTCTTTCCATATGGAATCACCAGAAATAAGGGTGGAAGACATCAAATGGAAACTCCAGTGACAAGACCCAGATGAAGTTCTTCCCTAAGACTTGTTCCCCGGGTCTTCCGGAACTCTTAGGCACTCAGCAGATGCTTGCAGAATGAGTGAAATAATCATGGAGTCAGGAGACTAGGATTTGTTCTGTCACTGCTGCTAGGTGATATATGATTTACACAAGTCGTTTCTCCTGTTTGGACCTCAATTGCACAATATACAATTAGAAAGTTGTACAAAATGAACTGGACCATATATATTGTTCTGTGATACTAAGGACTCAAGAAATGAAATTTTTATTACAAAATGGAAATTTTAACTCTCTAGGAGTCCATTTATCTTTGTTATTTGGGCATAAATTTGAGTTCTGTATAAATTTAAATACTGAAAAGTAAGGGTGATATTTTTAAAATGGTTGCTGTCTACTGAATCAAATTCTCTACAGTATTCCATCAAGCAGTGATATTTCCCCAAACTTAATTTCCTGAGCTATATATAGCCTATTTCAAAGGAATGATGAGGTCAAACAAATTAAAAAGTGAATTCAGTCTCCATTTAGTTTCAACTCCAGGTAAAATTGTGAAGGAGATCAAGGTAGTTTTCCATCCTTCATTCAAACACTAGCCACCATGAACAAGCCATTGTGATGGGACAGTAAGCAGCTATAGCACAACCTCCCTGACACCTCCAAACCTGTATTTCATCAAATCCCCTTGTATTACTCAGGGTTCTCAGAGAAGCAGAAACAGTTATATGTATATATATAAACAGAAAGAGACAGAGAGAGAGAGAGAGAGAGAGAGAGAGAGAGAGAGAGAGATGCATATGCAGAGATTCATTGTAGGAATTGTCTCACTCAATTGTGGAGACCAAGAAATCCCACGACCTGCCATCTGAAAGTTGGACACCAGGAAACCTGGTGTTGTAATTTAGTTTGAGACAAGATGTGGGAAAGGCAGGGGAAGAGGAGAGATGATGTAAGTCTCAGTTTGAGTCTGAAAGCCAGAGAATCAAGAACTCTGTGTTCAAGGGTAGAAGATGAATGCTTCAGCTGAGGCAGGGAATAAGAATTTATCTTTTACCTTTGTGTTTTACTTAGATCCTCAACAGATTGAACGATGCTCACTCACATTGGGGAGAACTGTTTGGTTAACTCAGTTTATCAATTCAAATGTTATTCTCTTTTGAGAACACCCTCATTGACACACATAGAAATAATGTTTTACTACTTGTCTGGATGTCCCTTAACCAAACTGACCCATAAAAGTAATCACACTCTCTCAGAATCTATTATATCAATTAATGTGATTAACAGATCATGCTAATCCTTTAGAATCCTAGGGCTGGCAGGGATCTTCCCCAGTCACCTGCTCAGTCATCTAGTAACCAAGGCCCAGAGCAGGAAAGTAGCTTGTTCAAAGGCAGCAGGTATTGCTTGATTCCCAGGCAGGAGGTGTTCCACTAGGCCAGCGATCGCAAACCTGGCTATCCATGAAGATTTTCTAGAGGGCTATGGAAAGTACTTTAGTTGGACTCTGCTCCCAGAGATTCAAATGGTGTCTGTGTAGAACTGGGTACAGTGTCACCAATTTTTAAAAAATTGTTATCAAAATATGCTGTGATTTGAATGTGTTCTGTCCAAAATTATTATGCTGAAACTTAATCACTAATGTGAAGGAATTAAGAAACAGAGATTTTAGGATGTGATTGAATTATAAAGCTGAAGCCCTCCTAAATAGGATTAGTGACCTTTAAGAAGTGGTATGAAGGTGTTGTTTGTCCCTTTAGCCATGTAAAGACACAGAGGTATCACCTACGATTAACAGGCTCTCACTAGACAGAATTTGGTGCCATCTTAATCTTAGACTTTCCAGACTATTAATTTGTAAGAAATAACCTGTCTACAATATTTTGTTATAGCAGCCTAAACAAAGACAAAACATAATGTATGTGTGTATATATATATATATATGAATAAATTGTAAATGTATATTAATCAATTCTCATAAATACCTATGAAGCCAAATCAAAAGTCAGGAAACCTCTAGCACCTTAAACTCTACTGAAGATAACTGCTGTGTCAGTTTCCAATACATAGATTGCTTTTGTGTATTTTTATACTTTGTATAAATAGAATACATATAATGTCCACTTTTATGTCTTTTTGATAAGGATTATGCATCTAAGATTTATCTATAGTGTTAATAGGGTCAGAGTTCTTTCATTCTCATTGCAGTACAGTTTTCAATGTATGAATATATCACAACACTTCATAATTTATTGTGTAAATAATCATGACACTGTTGATGGCTATTTAGGTAGTTTTCAGTTTAGGATCACTATGAATAATGTCTACTCTAGTATGTATCTTTTGGTGAACATATGTATTCATTTATTTTGAACATATACTCAAGAAAAGAATTTCTGGGTCACAGGTACACTTATTTCTGCTTTCATAGATACTGTGAAACAAAAATCTAAAGTTCTTGTACCAATTTATGCCCCCTATGAGAATTGTGTGAGAGTTCCCACATCTTCAGCAACATTTCATAGAATATAATTTATGATTTGCTATGATAGCGAGTGTGTGAATGTATTATCTGGTTCTAAACTTCCCTGATGATTCTAAAGCACAGCAAAGGATCAGAACCTCAGTTTTACCCTACCCCTTATGATCACTCAGGGTTTCTGATGATAATACTATTGTTTTTATTGTCTAACTCAATATTTCATGAAATTCTTCAAGCCAATCAAAAGTGATAGCATACTAAAGCAATATTTTTAAAAGCTTTTCCTAATTTATGCAAAAAATGACAATAAAATGATGTATAATTTAAAGTTTTCCATTAAATTTTTGTTATTTTTAGCATACATTACTACTTTGCACTTATGAATGCTAGCTGTCAACAAAATAAAAAAGTAACAAATTAAACAAAAAATTCTTCTGATCTGTCAAATGGAATTCTAGAGTATGTCATTTGCTTCTGTAAAGTTTTTTTTTTTTTTGGCAACCACAAGCATTCCTGCAAGTATACAATAGATTTCCCTCTGCTGAAGAACCTGAATGTCTTTTATCCTTTTGTTTGGGATTCTATCCTCCTCACAAGAAAATGCAGCTCACCATCCATGTGCTCTTCCCTCAACTACAATTGCCTAGATTAAAAATGAACACCCAACCCACTTTGGACCAATCAGATTTTCTTTTAGGAATTTGGGATTAAGATTTAGAGGCTTAGTCAATTATTATTGTGTGAAATTGAAACTAGAATTGGCAGTGAGTTTCTTGAAATTCATATAAAGGCTGGTATGACAATAGCATGGCCAGAGTTAAGGTAATATACCCCTAAGAGAGCTTAAAATAAATTAAATATTGGTTTAAAAATACAAATTAATTTTTTAGTATCATGGCAGGATTAAGAAACCTACATATCAACCACTTCTTGTCATTTAATCAGATAGACATGAATTCTGAAGTACAATACCATACTCAGAAAAAAGAAAAAGTCTCTTAGCACGTTAAAGAGGAGGCTATTTTCATAAATACCTATAATACACTGAACAGCTCTTTTTGAATTAGAGATGATAAATGGAAATTAGCAGTTGGGACCACACATGCTAGTTGAATATTTATTAAATATCTCTTTTTTGTTATTATTTGTGTGCTTTCTTTGTGGTACATTTTAATAAAAGATGATTCATAATTTTCCTCAGTTCATCTATAGTCATTGCCCACATAGTATAATTTTCCCATATAATTCTAAGTTCTTCAAATGTAAATTCTTTAATCGGGTGGTTGTTACTAAATCTTCAAATTTGGAGATGAATTATTAAAATAACAGAAAATTGATAATAAAATCAGCAGAGTCCCTCCCATTTAACACAGGTTTTTGGTTTATTTTTATAAATGTCTGTATCAGTTAGGATAGGTTAGGTTTTTGCTGTGATAACAAAACTTCAGAACATTACTGGCTTAAACAAAGTTGTATTTTTGTTCATGTTACATATTGGCTGTGGGATGGGAGAAGGGCTACATGGACTTCTTAAGAAGTAGAGTTATTTTTCTCCATAACAAAACATCTATGGGTGAACAGACTAAAGAGGCTGAGCATGTGAACCCCAGGACTTCGACAAATATACTCCGTCTCAATGTGGATTTCTACAAATGTGTGCACAAAAAAGGAATGAGGTGAATCCTATGCTGACTTAGAAAGTTTTTGTTCACATTTCTGCTGTGTCCAGTGCAGCTGTCAAAGTCTGGAGGGGGAAGGCAGTGGGAGGATGGAGAAATAAAGATCAGGGTCAGAATACAGAAAGCTGAGGTCAGGTGGAGCCCTCTCTCCAGATAGAGGAAAGGGGCTGCTCAAGCACTGCAGCACATTTATTTATACATTCAGCAGGTTTGTGTCATGTGATACCCCTCTTCCTAGCAACCTGTTTGATTGGATTGCCTCAGGTGCCTCCTATTCTCTGAGCTGGAGCAGCTTGTTCGAGAGACTTACCTCGGGCACTCTTTGTTCTCTGGACAGGCCTTGCTCCAGCCCCACACAGGTGATTGATCTCCAGCTTCAGCTACTCCCCACACATTTCCTTGGACAAACATGTTACGTGACCATGCTTTATCAAAGAAAACAGAGAACCAGAATATTACAACTGATCTTAATAGCTATGAGTATGATTTATAATATTATGCTTTGTCCATAATATTATAAGCTAGTTTATAACAGCTAGCTTTTGTGGTGATAAAGTAGCCTCTCATTTATATAATGGAATTAAGTAAATTAAAAATTCGTTCCTCATGTGCCTTAGCATTGGAGTTCTTTTGAAAACTCTTGACCTGCCCTTAACAGGGAATTCTAGTTAGGGGGGAAGCCACTGAGAGCTGGCTGGGACTCACATATATCACACCACACAGGCAAACATGTCACCGTGCCTCAGGCCATCCTCTTTCCCACTCCAGGGTGTAAATGAGATATTAGACACCTGAGCACTCATTTGGGTTTTTGTAGGATTAGAATTGGGGAAATGGAGTAAAATAAATGGGTTGTTCGCAGAGAAAAGACTCCAACATGGTATTTAGGGACCTTTGACCTGTAGTAATGTAGTACAAACATGCCATAGAGGGATGAGTCACCTTCTTCTTCTGAGCTGTCAAATGAAGAGGCTGGAAAGCAACTTTCAAGTACACAACCTTTTGGAGAAACCAGGCATATTCAGAGAACCGAATGCATGAAATAGACACAAAGTGGGATTAAGCAGGGATGAAGGACTCCACATCTCCTTATGCCTTACACTTAGCAGTGGCCCCTGAAATATCTCCACACAGTATCTTTACAGCTACACCAAATATCAATTTCAAAACACCAGGATTACATAATCTGTAAATCCTTTCCTGTGACTCTGTTGCTTTAGTTTTCACACTGACATTTCCTGGTTCCAAATCTGAAGAAACAAGCCCACACAATCCTCCTTCCCTCGCCGCAGGCTTGGCCCTGCACGGCCCAATCTGTTCTTCCAAGACACCCAACACCCCTCCTTTGCCTACTCCCCAGCACTGAAAGCCATTACTATTGCAATCCTAAAGCTCTTTGCCCAAAACTGTGAACTACACTGACTTCTTTTGCCTCTGCTTGCAAGAGAGCAAGCCATTGACTATGATTCTGAAATCTCACAGCCCAAAACTCTTCTGCTTCTGTGTCTGGCTTTGTTTCTTTCCTCTCCTCATTAAGCGCTGCTTTCATCATCTCAGTGTCAGAAAGGCTGGCGTGTTACAGCGGTAGGAGACTCATCCATCCAGAACCGCTTAGTAATTCTCCAGGTAATTAATGAGGACCTTGGGGGATGCTGGGAACGCCTTTGGAATGTTAACAGAGTGGCTTTTATTCTGGCGGCCTTGCTGCAGCTCCTTCCACATAATGAAGGCCCTGATTTGTGCTCTAGGTAGGTGTGTCTGAACAGCCCTTGGCTACCAGAGCCCCAGGGCTTCCTTTGGCCACTGAGCCGGTCTGCATCAGGGTGTTTCTGGCAGAAAGGGGATAAAAACTTTAAGACTCTCATAACAATCAGGAACATCTTTTTCAGTCACCAGAAGTTAAAGTGCTGTACTATTTGCCAAGTAGTCCTGTCTTTAGCTATGTTTTCTTTGTTGTTTTCTGAGCCATTCTCTTTCTGCTTGCTACTACTCAGAGTGGTCCGGAGCAAAGGCACCACCTGGGACCTTTCAAGAGACAGAACCTCAGACCTCACCCAGACTCTTGGATTAGAAGCTACGTTTACCCAGATCCTCAGGTCATTGCTGTAGTTGAGACAGCTATAGAAGTTTGAGTGTCTTGGTCCATGGTGAGAACACAGCTGTCTTGGAGATGAACATTCTTTGTCATAGGCAGCACTGGCCTAGGAGTTGGGTGACCTGGCTTCCATTTTTTGAGTTGGCCACAAATTCACCGAGAGGCCTTGGCTAAGTCACTTAACTACTCTACAGTCTTGGATGAGCTGGACTCTTGAGTCTCCAGGTGCCTGCTCTCAGAACAGAAAGCAGAAAGCAAAACTTTCTCCTATATGCTGATGACATGGTTTTATTGCAAAACACTTAACAGACCATTGTCTTCGGTTTTTAATTGTTACCAACAATTTGTTGGTCCCTCTCCTTTGTCCTAAGAGAAAAAGACTCCCAAAAAAGGATATTTTTCCATTCAATATCACAGAGCCAAAAAGAAAACTAGACTGAGTGCCAACAACATAAATTTATTCAGTAGCCAAAGAATAGATAAGTGCTAGCCTAGTTTACAAATCAAATTTTCATCCCTACCCAGATATAGGGCAAAGGAATGAGGAGGAGGAAAAGCTGTAAGGGGGAGAAATATTGATGGCTTTTCTGGGAATAAGTACAGAGCTCCAGGGCTGCCTCTTTTCACTCCTTTTATGGTTCTTTCAGGCCATCATCATGGCAATTGTCAATTTTTGTGGCATTAAGGGTATGTCATCTAGCAAGGAGATAGGATTTAAATGGGACTTGGCGTCTATTAGATGTTGTTTAAGTGGTCATCTTGCATCTCATCATTTAATGGGTCTGGTCACCGAGGACTGTTACACCTAAACACTCTATTCTTAAAGACAAGCAAAGTTAGGGGTTGGACAAGAGTTCAGCCAGTCTAAAGCTAGATGTAGTGGTGCAGTCCTGTAATCCCAGCACTGGGGAGGTTGAGGCAGGAGGATTGCCACGATTGCCATGGTCAGCCTGGGCTACAGAGTGAGCTCAAGTCCAGGCTGAACTGCATGATGAGACCCTGTCTCAAAAAAACAAAGAGTCCAGCCAGTCTATATAACTATTTACTAACAATTACCATCAAAAGAATGTATCATTATTATGCATCAAAGATAGAGTAAAACTAAAAGAAAAAAGACAAAAAGAAATAAGAGCTTCAGAACAACTACCATAGTTATTGGTTCTGTTACCTGGCCCCCAGCGTTTATTTGTTTCATCACAGGCAATATCTTTCTATGGCAAATCACTTCATTTGGTTTTCTGGGGGTATCCTTTGGGACCTCTTTGGAATTGAGTGCTTTCCTTTTCCAAAATAGGACTAGTCATATCCGCTTTGCTTATCATGGAGGGCTGTGCTGGGAAAGCACTGAGGTAGTACCTTGAAAATGAGGGACTGCCCCACACTGCATGTAGACGGAGTCTTCTGGGAAGGCCCATTGAAAATGTCAATTGTTTCAATCTTTAAAATGCGTATGCCCTTCATGCACTAGGCGTAGGTTCTAAGAGGAAAAAATCAAAGAAGAACGCAAAGGTTGTTGATCACTACAGTATCACTGATAATCATGAAAAATTATAAACACCCTGCATGCCTAAGAACAGAGAACTGGTTAAATAAACTAGTAAATGAAGACACTTCCATACCTTAGATGTTCATGAACATTCAAAACATTGCTGAAAACAAGTATTGAAAGATGTGGAAAGCTGTTGGTGACATCTCACTGATTAATGGAAATATACTGAAGACTATTTTATGATTATATCCCAGTTTTAAAATAAAGTATATAAATAGGCATAGGAAAAAGATTGAAAGCATCCAGATTGTTTGTTAATACTGGTACATCCTGATTATAGTTTTATTTTCCTCATCTTGCTTATCTATATTTTCCATAAGGAAAGTACATTACAATTTTCAAAAGGAAGAACTCTCTTTAGAAAGAAAGGTATAGTAGCATCGCTTGCAATTAAAAGCACTGGCTTTCTTATCAGTGAACTGTCAGTACATTCTAGCTGTGGAAAAGGGGGCCCAAAGGACAAGGCTCTATGTTGGCCATACTGCTGTCCTCACACCCACCATCTGAACAGACTTTAAATGACATATCACAGTATCCGCAGTGAGAAAGGAGAGCAATCTTTTCATTCAGGGACTCAGAGGAGTTGACTAGGGAGGAAAGTACAAATTCTTCCTGAACAGCTCAGCAAACAGAACAGCAGCCTGGATACTTGGCATGCTCCCCACAAGGACTGCAAACGCAGAATTCAGTTGCAGAGTGGGAGTGGCACAGGACAGAGGCGTTTCTCCTTTCTCTTTTGCCCTAAAGCAGCAAGACCAACTCTCCTGCCAGATGTTCTTTTCAAAGTCCAAAGGAAGGTGACATGTTCTCAAGCAGGAAGAATTTGATCCTATGATACTTCATTCCTAGTTTATTAAAAGGAAGGTTTGTCTCATTCATCGAGAACAGAAGAAAACTCACAACGATTGGAAGCCTGCTTTATTTGTTATAAATGATAGCAGTGGTGGTTGTGACAGCAGTACTAGGAGTGGTAGGAGGGGCCATAGAGGTGATGGTAGTGACGGTGGGGGTGTGTGTTAGTAAAGGTGCTAGAGGCTGCAATATTATATGCCTGGCATTTTGCCTGTATGATTTTGTTTGAATTTTCCTAACAACCCTGTGAGGTAGGTAGCATTGCAAAGGAGGCAATCAATAAGAAACTGAGCAAATAAATGGTCCAAAGTCATATAATTAATAAGGACTGGAAACTGGACCCCAACTTGGTTTAGGGACTCTAAAACACCTTCTTTCTGCTATAACATATTAGAAAATTAAGGCGCTATCAACCCCAGTGATACTTATCCAGAGCTTGATGGCTAAGAACTGATTCAGCCCTTGCTTTGTAGCCATATTTGGCCTTAAGTTGGTTCTAGAGTTGTCCGCAAGAGCCCAATTACATTCAAAAAACTCAGGATGCTCTTTTATGTTTTTAATTTTTGATAACTCCAAGTCTTCTTACAGCAATAGTTAACGAGACTCTTAAAATATTATCGTTCCACTTCACCAAAGAACCACTTCACTTTCCACAAGATAATACTCTCCCGCCTGGATAATGCACCAGCCAACATTCCCTGGACTGGCTATTACCAGACTAAAGGGTTTCCCTGTCTTCCCCGGCAAGGACACCCTTTGATATGAGACTAGTATGCCCTGATCCTATGCAAGAGTGAGCAGTTAGCAACAATGAAAAAAAATTTTATTTCTCATCTTTCATAGAGGAATTTGTGTCTTGTGTTTTCCAGTGATGAAGCTATGACTGAGTTCAAGGACCTTAAGCACAGACATTTCTGCAATGGCCTAGGTATGATGAATCTGTCTGTACATGCGGGGACCCCCCACCTCTGTTGAACCGGAAATGTGGGATTCCCTGGAATCAGAAAGAGGAATCTGCGAAAGCCTAACCTGGAATCTCTCTGTACCTCACTAATGCAGTTTACTTCTGCACCAGGCACAGCTTGGCGCAGTGGGAAGCATATTAGACAGTATCCTTGCACTCATCGAACTTCAAGAAAAGCAGGAAATGCATCAGGAATGCTGCCTTGCAGTCTCCTGCAAAGAACAGAAAGCCCAACAAGCAGTGCCTTTAAAAAAAAAGTAGAATTATTCTTCTCCACAACAAAATGCCTACAGGCAGACAATCCATAGCCATTGCAGCAGCTGAGCAGTATCATCAAAATCCCTATGTGTTCCACTCCTTCACCCTAAATCTTCAGTACAACAGCTTTTCAGTTTTGTTTTCTACATGTCGCACATGGTGACCACAGCTGTAGATATCATATCTCCATTTAAGGCAACAAAGAGAGAGTGGAGCATGCCAAAAAAACCTGATTGTTTTATTCAGAAGGCAAAAGGATTTCCACAGCTGACTTCTGCTCAGACTGTGGTATAGTTTCCACTTTAAATTTCCCCCAAAAAATGTAGTACCAAAGGCTTGCTTCCCAGCATGGCACTACTGGGAGGTCATGGAATTTGGGGGGGCCTAGTAGGAGGGCGTGGAGGTGTGCTCTTGAAGGGAATAGCTGAGGTGCTGGCCCCTTCCTGTTCCTCTTCATTTTCCTCTCTTTGTTACAGCCAGGAGGTGAGCAGTTGTGCTCGGCCGTGCGCTCACGCAGGGATGTATGCTCCACCCAAAGCATGGAGCCAGCTGACCAAGGGCTGAACTTGTAAGGCAAAATAGCCCTCTTCTTTTTAGCAGTTGATCAGCTCG
Source organism: Chinchilla lanigera (assembly GCF_000276665.1). Taxonomy (NCBI): domain Eukaryota; kingdom Metazoa; phylum Chordata; class Mammalia; order Rodentia; family Chinchillidae; genus Chinchilla; species Chinchilla lanigera. Next base: position 1,655,784 of record NW_004955425.1, on the reverse strand, counting down.
GGTATTTGTTGGAGTAGTGGAAAACTAACCCAGACCACATGGGTCAAAATAATTATATGAAACAACTTTAGCTGTAATTATAGTCATTGACTTTGACTAACTATAACTCATCCTCAGAGGGCAGGACTCCAGACAAAATCAGGGCAACCAAAAGAGCTTTGGGCTGGTGGAGACAGGAGGAATGGAAGGTATCTGACTAAATCTGTCACAATGAGTTAGTTTAAAACAAAAGACTTTGGTGAAGTTTGACATAGAGTGTTGTAAACAGGTGCCCATCCCAGCAGCGCATTCCTTCGGATCCCAGACCTGCCTCACGCCAGAGGTAAGGAGCACTCTGGAATTGCAGGTGACAACGTCTGCATTAGTGTCCTTCTGTGAACAACTGCTTGTATATATTCCAGTCTTATAATCTGTCTGATCACTGGGAATATAAAGGTTCCTTTGCTCCCTGATACCACTGCTAAGTTTCCTGGAATTACATATTTAGAAGCTTTTCTCTGTGCTGTGGGTCTGTAAGAAGTGCCTCTTTTCCTTACTTAAACCCTTCCTTTCTAAAAAACAGGAGAAATAAGCCTAAATCCTACCAAACGGAGAATGGTTAAATTATGGTATATCTTTAAAGCAGACTGCCACATAGTGCACAGGCAATCACACAGTGCAATTTTTTGTGCTCTACTCGTGTGTGTGTGTGTGTGTGTGTGTGTGTGTGTGTGTGTATACAAAGTGTGAAAGGTGCATATCAAACCCCTACCCCCAGTTACTTCCACAGGAGAAGGTGGAACTGGAAAAAAGGATAAGAAGAGAAATTTCATTTTTTCTTCCTTACTTCTTAATTGTTTGAGGGTTTTTATAATAAAAGGTAATACTTATGTAGTTAAAATTTTAGCTGAGCTATCATAACAAATGTATGCTATTGAAGGGAAGTGTTAGGGAGAGCCAGGCACATTTGATCCAATACACATCATCACCTTTAGAATCACTGTAGCGTGAATTGGAGTGCACCTTCTGTGGCTTTGTGGGAGAGAAAAGGCACTCCCTGCCCGCTGCCCTGGAGCCCTAACAACCAAGGGCTTGCTCCTTTGCCCATATCCAAGACACGGCAGAAGTGCTTGTGCATATCATTCATGCATATCATTCCCTCAAGACATGCCAAGAGCCCTGCCCCTGCTCCACAGCTGCCTACATGTTTGATTGAGTGTGATACACGACATTCCATCTGGAGACCACAAGTAGGACAGTTGGCCAGGATGCAGGGAATCTATTCTCAGTCTGGGCTTGAGTCTGGTTCAGGAATAGACTCTGAGGGCAAAGTGCTCTGGATTTCTCCCCTTGTGACTGGGAAGGATCATGGGGTTGGCACGCTCTCTGACACTGTCCTTGTCACCATGGGGAAGATATAATTAGTATCTGGCCTGTGAGAAAGCTGTCACTAGCCACTGTGAGGCCTCAGTGTGAGGTTGCCTCGGTTACTCTAGGACACCGGGCACAACCTACTCCTGTCTATTTTTATAAACTCTCTTTGTGGAGTGGTGATAAGAGCTATCTTTCTGATGCAAGACAGGATCAGATGGACCTGCTCGTGTGATGGATGGCCTTGAGCTTTTGATCTGTGAAAAATCACACCACCACCTCCTCTCCTCCCAGATGATTGCAGCATGCCCGGAGGTTCATCTAGCATGGAAGAACAGGGTGTCCCAAGTGAGTGCCAGACACCTTGTAAGGTAAGCCCACAAAGAGGGCTTTTCCTTACCCCAGAGGAAAAAGAAGGTAGAACACAGGGAAAGTCTTGCCCAAGGGTCACCATTTCTCAGCAACTACAGCAGGCCTCAGTAATTAATCCCAATATTTTTCCCAGTGAGCCCTCAAACTATCCGTGGGAGACCATCCTGGAAGCCTTGACTAATCAATACTAGTAGCTCCCTGTGACAACAGTTGTGAACCACTCTCAGGCTGGAGGGACAGAGACAGACATTAAGCAAAGATCTGATTAGGAAAGAGGGTGAGATCGTACTGAGTTCAAAGGGTGGTGGAAAGGTTAGAGAACCTGGTTGGTTGCATCACTGTGGCAGGAATCAATGTGGGGTCAATGCTGAGATTTGGGGATTCAAAAGAGCAGGTGGAGACATCACACACAAGACCGAGTTAGAAGGACAGCTGCTTTTATGTGTGACCCTAGCGAAATTCCTTCACTACTGTGGTTTTCAGATACCTTGCCTGGAGAATGAGTGGCCACCTGACTTTGATATTATTTACCGTAGTGTGGCATTCAGTGTCCACCAACTGCAATACCCCGTAGTTTCCTCTTCAAGATCCTACGAAAGAGACTAATGAGTCCCCCATATCACTTCCTACATTATTCGTTCGTGAACGAACTCCAGGCTTTAGCCCAATACCTGTCCTTCAGTAAAAGACTAAATTTCCCAGGGTACCAGCAAGGTGACCATGTTCCATCCGGTGAGACACAAGAATAAAAAGCATGGGGGACTTCAGGGAGCTCTAATTAAAAAGGAAGAGGATGATGTGATGAATAAGTCCCTTCCTTCAAGTTGCTCAGATTACAGTTTGAGTAATAAAACAGCACTTGGAAGAACTAACAAGTTCCCGAAGTTGACCTTCAGTTCCTGAATGACCATGCCTGATTTCCAAGTGGCTGTGTTCTCCAACTTAACGCAGTTAGCCACCAATGTTTATTGTTTTTACACCAAACTTCTTTACCCATTCTCTCACTTGGAGCCTGAGGAGGTATGAGCCCTGCCCTAAAAGCTGGAAGGCAAAAGGAGCCATGTGTAATTGTTATGGTTTGTGTCTGGGTGTCCCCCCAAAGCCTCATGCGGCCATGGGGCAGGCTTTTAGAGTTTGATTGATTATGGGTGTGAGAGCTGCACCTGCCCTGGGGTGGATAGTTTGCATATGTAAGGGAGAGCAAGAGGCTGCTTGGGGCCATTTCCTGGCTTTTGTGCTTCTGGCCATTTCCTCCCTTGTGTGTGTGCTTGTGGCTTTGCTGTGTTCTGCCGCCATGAGCTGTAGCTCTCTGCCATGTGCCAGTCTGCCTTGTAATCTGCCAAGTATGGACTGAAACCTCCACAAACTGTAAGCGAAATAAACCTTTGCTTCCTTAATTTTGGGCATCAGGTATTTTGTCCCAGCAACGAGAGAAAAGTAACCAAGACAGTAATCTTCATCACCAAAAACATATTGAGAATTTATACACTAGAAAACTAAATCTTAAACATAGTAAGATATAGAATTTACTTTGAGCCCCTGTGCTGGTTTTGGGGATGATGGAGAAAGACAGGATGGGAGAAAGCAGAGAGGAGGAGAAGCAGTTCAAAGAGCAATAAAACCCTATTCCAGCCTCACCACTTGAGGAATGTCAACATTATGTACTGGAAACACATAGTGATATAAAAAAGGAGCAAATATCAAAAGGGGGGAGGGGTACAGTCCTCTTGCGTTTTCTTTTGGTTATCTGGAACATCGATGTGATGGTGGACCTCTGGCAGCCATCATGAACATGAGGAGAGTAAGACCACACCCTAGAAATATGAGTCAGAGATGTGGAAGGAGTCAGAGTTCCTGGTACTGTCCTGGAAGAGCCTTAACTAGTGTGACACAATAAAAACCTTGAGGGTAGAAATCACTGTTTTCTCTTTTCTGTCTCACGAAGCAAACTCAGAGCCTTCTCAACAGTAAACTGAGAATCTAGTCCTACCTGTTGTATCAGTGAGGAGCCCCGAGTAATCAGTACTCTAAAGCCCAAGATAACTATTCAAAACAGCAAGGACATTTGAGAGTGACAGTCATCTTCTTAGGCACTGCAGACACCGGGGGAGGGATTCCGGGCACCCATTCATTTGAACCCCTGGCTCTGCTATTTGAACTCTGCCAGCTTGATAGCGCAGAGTCATTAAAGGAATCTCATTATTAAATAGAAGGCTTAACATTCTTAACTGTTTCAATGTAATAGTCAGGAGCAATACTTTCTGGAAATGCTTAGCATGCAGATTCACCAACTATTTATTTTTATCAAGTAATAAATACTTAATATCAAAAAGTAGCAAGTAACGAATATGTGTTAGGCACCTCCTGTATGCCCAGCACTGCAGAAGGTATGAGGGAAATTGTGTCTTGCAATTAACTGCCTACTTCTTTCCAGGCACCAGAGTCATTGATTTCATGTACTTTTTCACTTAATCAAACACAAAATATGGCCCTTGCCTTTGAGGTGCAGTGGGGTATGCTCACAGCACAGAATGTTCGCTGCTTGGAACTTAATTGCGTTGAATTATCGTGGTTCTGACAATATTTGTGCTGCCCCAGGTGTCTTCTCTTAAAACCCATTTCCTTTACTTATAACAACATATCTTGTAAGTTTTTAGGAGCTCTCTGATAGCGACAATTACAAAAGAAAGGGGCTAGAGACAACATGAGAGGCTGACAATGAACCCACACTCCACCACCTCTGATGACTTCACTATCACACCCGCCGCCTGGGAGGTGGCACACGAAGTATGTTGCACCTACACCCTGGAGTCACACCATAGGCACAGCTGGAATTCTGGCTATGTCCCTTAGCAGCTAAATAACCTTGGGCAAGCCCTTGACCTCTCTCAATTCCATTTTTATTTGTAAAAGAGGAGTAAAAATAGTTTCTTCCTCATAGGATTAAATGGTTGCTTCTTATCTGTTAAACAGGACGCAAATAGTCCCAACCTCATACAACTGAATGTGGTATTGCATCTAAGTCCTTAGCACATTGCCCAGGACACAGAAAGTGTAAAATAAGAAAAGTAGTGTCTGTTGTGATAATAATTATTATTAGCTCCTTACTGCCCTGTGTAACCATGTACCCGAGCTAGCACACCAGTTCATTTTGCTATTGTGTATGATTCATTTCCTGTCATCTTCCATAGAATAAATGTGAGAAAACCAGTGACAGTCAGTGAGACAGGGAAGCAAATTAACCCTCAGAACAATGCTTCTTTAGGAGTAACAGAACCACCCCTCACTGAGCGGGTAGTGTGCTGCCCATTTTTTGGTTTTGTTCCTTTTTCGTTTTGTGGTACTGGGATTTAACCCGAGGCCTTTCACTGAGCTACAACCTCCCTCTCTTTTTTTATTTTTATTTATTTATTTATATTTTGTCTTTTTGAGACAGGAGCAGTTCAGTTTGGCCTTGAGCTCACTTTGTAGTCCAGGCTGGTCTCGAATTTGCAATGATATTCCTGCCTCAGCCTCCCAAGTGCTGAGATTACAGGCATGTGCCACCACACCTGGCTCCTCTTTTTTTATTTTTCATTTTTTTTTTTAGACAAGTTCTGGCCAAGTCACTCAATTGCCCAATCTGAACTTGAACTTGCAGTCCTCCTGTCTCAGCCTCCTGAGTGCTGGGATTACAAGTACGAACCACTGTGCCCAGCTTGTGTTGGGCCTTCCATGCACCTCTTCTAAGCAAGCTGCTCAGACTACTGCTGCACATCACTCCCCAGAGCCCCCTTACGTACACGCAGGAGAGCTACCATAGTGGTACTACTGACCTGATGCTCTACTGAAATGAACAGTTAATATTTAAGTGCTTGATCAATTTTACATGTCTGTATTTGTTTATCTGAGTATCCAAATTGAGGATATCAATATGTAATACAACAACCATTGCTAATTTCCTATCACCTTGTCTGAGATTCTGTATTGCTTGTATTGTTTTTGGGTTATTTTCTAAATGTATGTGTGTTTGTTAATATGTTTTCATTCTTTTATCTTTAAAATTTAAAGAAATAGAAATAGAATCTAGAGGGGCAAATTTCTCCCCCAAGCTCAATAACAGTCACCCGCTTTTGGTGTTTCTCAGGATGGCTGACGTCCAACAGGGTGACATCATTTTATGTGATCATTCCTTACCCACTTTTTAATGCACTCTAATTTCTTTTCAGGGTGTTTATGTGTGAATCTATGTGTTTTCTATTTTCAGTACAAATGTGCAAACTGCTTTTTAGCTTATTAAGGAATATGCCTGTTATTTTTAGTACTGTAACTCTTCAGAGACATAAAATATTCTTCCTTCAAAAACAGAAAAGCGGACCACATGTTGGTCCCAAAGATCCTTCAAAATTGAGGAAAAAGCTACTGGAAAAAGCTTATGATACTGGGCTCCGGCCCAAGTGAATTAACACTGACTATCCTTCAGGGCCTCCATTGCACTTTCCCTTCTGAAGTGTTAACCCTTTTCCTCTTCTAAATAGAGGATACTGGTTCCCAGGATGTTATACTTGCTTTATGTATCCATACACAAGTAGCTATTGAGCTCTTGGTATATGCATGTCAGGTACTAGGAAACTACAGTGACTTTGACAAGGTCCTACTCTCATAGAATTTATGCTGTAATCAAGAAAAGCATAGACAAATAATGGACAATGAGGAGAACCATGAGAAATAAAGCATGATGATAAGATAGTGCCTTGGGTAGAAGAAGAGGAACCACTGTTGGTGGAATGGTCAGACAAGACCCCTAAGGAGACAAGAGTTGGCCTAAGAATCGAATGAAGAGTCAGCCGTGGGCATTCTAGGATAAGAGGCAGAGCGAATAGCTATAAAAGAGATTTTCACTGGGGAAATAGTCTGGATCTATAACATAGGAGCCATTGAGCCAGAGCACAGGAAATGCTGTCTCTATGCACTCCGATATCATAGATGCCCTGGAGAAACGTTAATGAGTGCCTGCTGCTTTGTGAGGCTCAGCGCCTCTAAGTCTCATCAGTGCTCCCAGCTAAGAGTCCGGAGGCAAAGAGAGGAATGTGTGCTGACCTTTCGGAGTCCCACTGACAATGATAAATGAAGAGGGATTTGGATGCTCGCCCTTGACTAAAAGAGGAAATGGGCTAACAGAGAACTGGGGCTCAGGTTCGGGAGCTTAAGTTTCACCCACTGTGCACTTTCTCCAGCGGTTTGTTCCTGCAGAGTAAAGCAAGAATTTGGACTTAAGGATGGTCCTACTGAACTTACAGGCTACTCAGCTTTCAAGCCAGAACTCTGACCTGGCAGTATGCAGGCATGAAACTCACAGCATTTTCTTGGGGTGCACTGGCCTGGTGGGTACCAGAGTGACTCAGACAACTAAAGTGGCTGTACTGGCAATCAACACAGGGTCAGGGAGGCAGCGGTGCCCACCGGAGTCAGATTTTAACAGAAGTGCTGAGCATCTGCTGAAGGCTAGGCATGGGGACTCCTCAAGCACAGTATCCATGTAACCCTCAGGGAGAGCACCACTTGTCCCTGACAAACAAGGCTACGAGAGGCTGTGCAGTTTGCTAAGGTCACCCAGTGGCAGAGATGAGATTCTAACTTGGTCAGGTTCATTTCAAGTTGCCATTTCATCCTCAAGCACCTCATCAGTTAAACAGGGGCACTAATCATGTGTGTTCCGCCCTCCCCGTGTGGTTGGTGGAAAACTCAAATGAGGGAGAAAGTGCTTTGTAAACAGTGACGAGCTATTCCAGGGTCTGCTGGTGCCAGCGCAGTTCCCACCAGCGCTGCTGTCCGTAGTTTCCTGTCCGCCCCCAACCACACACCTATTTCCCATCCTCCTGCTCCTGTAGGGAACACCCACCTGGAACCCTACTGCGGCCACCCTTGAAATTCTTGCCAGTGCTGCTTCGGCAGCGGCGGTAGCCTATGGCTGCTCTTTGTCAGAGCAGTAGCAGCCCCATCCCCGGCCTTGCTAGGGAAGCGTTGGCTCTAGGCCAGCAGGGTGGGTAGAGCGCATGGAAAATTTGAGATGTTTTTCTTTCTTGGGAGCAAAGCCAAACTGCAGTTCCCTGGAATTTTATAAATTATGCACCCGGAGAAGGTTTCATTTCCAAAGAAGCAGTGTGCCTGTGTGTGTGTGTTGCGGGGAGGGGGGGCGGTCCTCTTACTGTTTGCTTAGTGAGCTGGGTTGGCTGAGCCAGAACCAAACCTCACATATTTGGCTTTACTTGCTGTGTTTGCAAAACAGCCCCATGTTCCAAGAGCCAGCCCAGGAGGCCCCAGAACAGCCAGGATTTCTCTGCAGGCCTCTCTCTGGCCTACTTGTGATCGTCTTGCTTCTGCCTGAGTTGGTAGCTTGGTTTCATGGGCCCGGAAATCTAGAGGATTAAGGGAAAGATGACCACTGAGCTCTCGCGCTGCACAGGGTCTTTCTCACCCGCTACGTCTTCCACCCCATGAAGCCAACTGTTAGGAGAGCTGAGCAGAGGACACCACTTCCAGAAAGCCCTGGCCCCGAGGTGGGTCAGGGCTCTCTCCCAGGAGCTCCAGCAGCACCTAGGCCATGTCATGTTGTACTGCTGACCAGGCTATGAGTTAGTCTTCCATAGGCTCCCAGAGGACAGAGACCCTGTTGGCTTTGCTCGCTGTGGTATCCTCTATGTGGTATTTCAGTGAAGAAATCACCGAATGCTACCTCTGGCCTCCTGTGGGCCATCCTAGGGCTTTTCCCCTCTTGAGACCCAGAATTGTGTTAGCAGAAGAGAGGCATCCTGGATGTTGTGTTTGTTTTGTGCTGTTCTGTTCCTACCTGACTTTCTGGCCTCGTCTCACACTCTTCTCAGCCTCCCACTACATGCCGAGTGCAGAGGGTGAGCAGCTTGCCATTTTCTCTACTCTGCTCCTGCCCCGATGTTTTGCTCATTGCCTCAGAACCTGAGTGCCTCTTCTGTCCTAGTTAGAGCCTTGGAGAATCAGTTCTGCGTCCTCTCATTCGGAAGTGCCCAGAGCCCGCCTCCCTGCTCCCCCTCCCCCATTGTGAAAGACTTGCTATCTCAGATCCCATAAAAGCCCTGCCATGCTTATCTCTGGGCCTCTCACAGTGGCTCCAAAGATTGATTTATGTAGCTGTCCCTGCCCAGACTCCAGGCTACTGGGAGCAGGAAACCTGCCCTAATCGTCTCCATCCCTAGTCCTTACCACAGTTCCTGACACATAGCAGCTGTTCATCACATGCCTGCTGAATTAATTCATTAACTAACCTACAGAAGAAGATAATAATAGCCTGCGATGTCATGGGGTCGAGTATGCAAAAGATTCCAGCCAACACTATGAGCAAAGAAGAAGAGGCAATTGCAGGGGGCTGGACCAGCATGGGTGAGGAAGGAGATGGTGTGGACAGGAAAGCTGGCGTGAGATAAATCACAAAAGGCACAATGGGGAATGGCCAGAGGGTAGCAGGGGAAGAGAGAAGTCCAGGCTTTGAAACTCCTAAATCAGATTGTGGCCTACTCCTGCTCAAAATACTAGTGGCTTCTCCCTGTATTTAGGAAAACGTCTAAACCTTTTATTGAAGGCTGTGTGGCCCCATGGAGCTAACTCAGCCCTCAGACCCTGTAAAAGGGGAAACTGAACCCCAGAGTGACTTCCCAGGGAGGTTACAACCTTAGTAGTTTGATTCAAAGCAGTGTGTACGTTAAAACACTTTTTATTATAAAATGTCTTAGCATATCATATATCATACTTTACTTCAAATACATTTGCCTTTTATTTGAAATTCTTAGTACAGTTTTCCAGAGCTTTTTTTCTTGTATGAACCAAGTCCTGTGAGCCTGCCTTTATGTAACACAGTTGCGCTTTTTGTTTTTCCCTTGATGACCCATTTGAAAGCTGCCCAATTTAGTACTGTAGGAACCTGTTCTCAGGTTGTTTATCTTTTAAATTAGTATTGGCCCTTAATCTTACATCCTTCAAACAGGGTCTCCTGGGAATCAGGAAAAGATGAGTAAATTGTTTTTTCCTTCACTAGCTGCTGAGGTCCCTCTTCGGGGTAGCTGGTAGGCCAGGGGTGCCTCAGATATGTCCCAGCCCACACCAGACTTACGCTCTGACCAAGGACGGGGTCTATCCCGTACCAGGTGATGACTTTTCAGCCAGAAACTGTGCTGACCGCTTTGCCTCTTACCCCACCGAATCATAAGCAATAAATGTTACCTCATCTTATACATGAGAAACCAGCTGAGAAGCCAAAGTCTCACTCCAGTCTGGCACCAAGCTAGCTCCAGAGTGGAGATTTGCGCACAAGAATGTCCCCACCACCGTGGCAGGGGGCAAACCTATGGCACATGTGCTGCAGCGGGCTGTTTGTTACCACTGAAGCTCTAAACTGTGAGCTAATTGTGAAAATACGGTAAAAGTTTAAATTTTTTAAAAAATTACTTATAGTAAAAGACACATTGTCAGTAATCGCCTGCAAATATTCCCCCTGCTTACTATATTTTCAAGCAGTCCTGGATGTCCTCCTTTGTGAGCGTCTTCAGTTGCACCGCTATGGCTGCCTCAATGTCCTGAATCAGTTCAAAACCTTTACCTTTTGTAGTTATTTTGTACTTAGGAAAAAGCCAAAAGTCACACGGTGCCAGATCCAGTGAACACATTGGATGAGAACACCATAATATTTTGACTAGCCTGCCTTTCATTAGAGGGCACTCAGCAGCTTCACTCACCTTACTTTTGGCCACACCTTGTAAAAACAGGAAAAAAGACTTCAGATTTGGTTTAAAAAGTGGCAAGCAGGGAAGGGGGTGTAGCAGTGGGGGTGGAGGGCTACAGTGGGCCAGTTCCTGGTGTGACACCAGTGATTTCCTTAGAGAGGAGGTGGGAGGGGATACCGGGGAATGCGAGGTGTGGTGTCTGGCTGGGAGCCCCCATCCCACTTTAAAATAATGCTTGTGTCTGCCGCACAACCAAGTCAGGACTAGCGTTCATCCATCTAGGCCTTTTAGAGGTGTGGAGGCTCATCTCTGGGTCAGGGCCCAGCATGGGCTTCTACCAGTGGTCCCCACCTTGTGGCTGCCCAGGCTGAATCTGTGCAGACAACCACTGGAGCTAAGGTGCAAGCAGCGGGGGTTGCGACCCACACCTTCCTGCTGTAGCTTTGTGCCCAGATGTGTGATCTGGGACTGGCCATGTTGGTCTTGGGCTACACCAATTTCTTGACAAATGCCTTCCCTAGGACAGCTCAACCCCATCTACTGCCAAGGCTGGGCCAGGAACCATCCAAATCTGCACAGCAATGACATATATACTAGGGAACTATTCACTGACTCTTGTGGATGCGTCGGATATACTTGCATTAATTGGAAATTCATCCAAGTGCCAAATGCAGTGGAATTAGTGATCAACACAGTTTAGGGCTGGGGATTTAGCTCAGCGGCAAAGAGCCTGCCTGGCAAGCGCAAGGTCGTGAGTTTGGTTCCCGGTTCCGGAGAAACAAAAAAAAAAAAAAAAAAAGATAGTAAACACAGTTTCACTTAAAAATTTCCACCACCCAAGTCTTTGAGGCCATGATGAGGGTTCGGGAAACCTCTTTTCAGCCTACAGAATAATAACTGACTCTAACCCGCCCTTTGGCAACACAGCAATTAAGGATTATGATAATGAATTGTTGCACATGGCCCATGACATGGCTGTGCCATTCTTCTTAGCCTTTGGAAACTCTGAGACAGCGATCTCCTGCACTCGTCTGAATCTAAGGACAGGCCTTCCTCTTGGCAGCAATAATGAGACACACAAGGCAAGAACTGGGTCCTGGTAGACTCGGGGATGCTGAGATGACTGTCGAAGGATTTCAGCTTTGTGTGGGTGACCAGACAAGCAGTGAGAGCCCCCGGGAGCCTCCGGAGCTGGGATTGTCGGACAGTGCTGTGAACATGCCAGCAGGCCACTGAACTGGAAAGCAGAGCGGCGTGGGTGCCTATGAACACCTCTTGAAATCTTGGACTCTCTTTAGAGAAAAAGAAGAGCCAGGAATGTTTAATGCTGCATATCACAGCCTTCAGAGCTACTAAAGAAGAAGGCAGGAAGACTGTAAAGAAGGAGATGGAGATCCCTCATCTTATGGAAACCTGAAGAAGATGAGTGGGCAGGCATTGAACACTGGGTCAACACCTGGAGACTTCATTTCTGGACTGCAGATTCCAATAGGACACATGGAAGATGCCACCCACCCAGTAGAATCTATATATTTCTTCTATCACAAGAATCTCTTCTGCATCCATGTAGGAACGGTTATTCTGCAGAGTCTAGAAAATGACACAAAACTCAAATGTGGGTACATGCCACTCTGTCGTATCACAGATAAGTCCGAGAGAACTGGGTGCAGAGCTTTCTCGGCAAGACCTCTCAGTGCTTCTGTCTGGTACTTGATGAAGAGAATCCAGTAGGCCATCTGGAACCAAGAACATGTTTACATGGGGCCGCAGAGGGCCACATTATATCTATGCAAACATCTTCAGGAATCCTCTTGGAAGAAATTATTTTCTGAAGGTGAAGGGCATGACCAAGAGGCAGTTTGTGAACAAACGTCCATGAGTTAAACCCCAAATCTCATGGATTAAAAGTCATCAACCGCAGTTCCTATTGCAACCATGTTCCCTGCCCTTAAAGAGCATCTACAAGTGAGATTGACCCGATTGCTGGCTTGGTTTGATTTGCTGTCTTCTATCTGGCCTCATGTAAACATAAACTAACCAACTGAATGCAGACCACACAAAAATCCTGTCTAAAGTGGAGGGTGGAAGTCTGACCATCCAGGATGGTGTAGGAGTTTCTGTCTAGCTTCTCACCCATGTCGTTCTTTTTTTTTTTTGGTACCGGGAATTGAACTCAAGACCTCGTGCTTGCCAGGCAGGAGCTCACCCATGTCTAGTTAATTCTTATATACTTTAAGGTTTTCTTTCTGTTCAATAAAATGCACTATCTTTTAAGTATATAATTGAGGAAAATAAGTGGTAAGAATGATGTGTTCAGAGCAAGGGGAGTATTTTGAGGGGGATTAGTGGCAACATATCTTATACTGTAATAATTTTTAAATTCAGACATTCACCAGTCACTGTATATTTTGATAGTCCCTTATATGTGTGCCAGGCATTTTTGCATAACTTTATTCCTCCTATTAACCTCCTGGAAGGCTGGACATGGTGGTACATGCCCATAATCCCAGCACTTGGGAAGCTGAGGCAGAAAGATCAATGCAAGTTGAAGGGCAGCCTGGGCTACATAGTGAGTTCAAGTTCAACCTGAACCACGTAGCAAGACCCTGCCTTCAAAAATATCTCCAGGGAGATAATTCCATTCAGTTTTACAGTGGAGGGTCATTAAAGATGCCCAGAGAGGCTAAAGAGTTTGTGCTGGGTCTGGTAGCAAAGCAAGAGAGCCTACATTCCCACACTGTCTAGGTGCGAAGCCTGTGCCCGCTGCTTCCAGCTTAGAGGAGGCAATGAGCCTTAGCTATTCAGGTTATTACTTACAACTCGAGTCTCAGAACTTTTTTTCTTGCTTTTTTTATTTGTTCATCACATTTATTTAGGTATATATAATGTACATTTTTGTTTCTTTTATTAGTATATATTTGCAGTGTAGAATGTTTACATTTATCATGGGGAGTTGGTACATGTACATAACACAGCTTGATTCTTTTTTTTTCTCCTTTCGTCCCCGTCCCTCTCTTCCCTCCCTGCTCTTCCCAACTCTTGGTCGCCTTTCTGCTTGTAAAATGTCTCTCCATTTTTTTATTCAATTATTTTTCCCCTCCCCTTTCTCCTCCTTCCCTCCACCTCTTGTCCCCTTCCCATTTGAAAAGATTTCCCTACTTCCTATTATCTAGTTTGGGTTTTTCATATAAGAGAAACCATGCAGCATTTAAACTTGTGTGTCTGATTTATTTCACTTAACGTTATGTTCCCAAGGTGCATCCATTTATCTACAAATGCCTCAAGTTTATCTCTTTATGGCACAGTAGTACTCTGTTGTGTGTAAATAACTTATTTTCTTTATCCATTCATCGATTGATGGGCATATGGGTCATTTCCAAGATTTAACTATTATGAATTGTGCTGCTATAAACCATATGCATGGATCACCATAATACAATAACCTTCACTCTTTTAGGACGATATCTAGAAGGGGAATAGCTGAGTCAAATGGAATTTCTAGTTGGAGTTTTTTTGAAGAATCTCCATACTGTTTTCCACAGAGGTTGTACTAGTTTATATTTCCACCAATAGTGTAAAAGGATTCCTTTTTCCCCACAGCCTCATCAGTATTTGTTATTATTTGATTTTTCCATGATAGCCATTCTTTCTGAAGTAAGATGGATTCTCAGTGCTGTTTTAATTTGCATTTCTCTAATGACCAGCGGTGAACATTTTTTTCGTGTATTTGCAGGCTATTTGTATTTCTTCTGAGAAGTGTTTATTCGTTTTAGTTGCCCATTTTGTGATTGGGTCTTTTATTGGGAGGGTCTAATTTTTTAAGTTCTTTATATAGTCTAGTTGTTAGAAAGTTGTTAAATTCTTTGTATAACCTAGTTGAGGAACAGCTGGCAAATCTTTTTTGCCATTCTGCAGGTCGCCTCTTCACTCTGTTGGTTGTTTCCTTTGATGTGCAGCTTTTTAACTTGATATGATCTCATTTGTTGATGCTTGGTATTATTTCTGGTGCTACTGGAGTTCTAGTCAGAGTCCTTGCCTACACTTATGTCTTCAAGAATTTTACCTATTTTATCTTCCAGCAGGCTGTTTCTGTGGGCCTAAGAAACTGTGCTCAGCAGAGAAGGGCAGAAGCTTGTGGAAACATGTGGAAGAGTTTCAGTCTCTCAAAGGGATGACAAGAATGGCCCCAGGAGACTGGGCCAGAGAGCTCCCTGGAACATTTGAGCCAAGCAGGAGAGCCCTTCCAGCTGTCATCACCAGCCACAAAACACCACTGCCTCACAGGTGGCCTGGGCCAAAGTCAACTTACCCAAAAGCATCAATGACCCAAACCATTCCAATCTGAATGAGAGACACTTGGTCTTATTTGACAAAACAAAAACCAGCAACAACGACAACAATCCCAGCAGGACCCACTAGGAGTGACGCAAGAGAAGGCTACCCCAAAAGTCAGAGACCAGGAAAAAAGCTGACTGCCCAGGGCCAGCTTCACACTCCAAGCAAAATGTATGCCCCTGGGACACTGGAGATGAGGTCAGAGAGAGGTAAAGCGTGGGAAACAGAGGAAGAGCAATCGCAATGGTGCTTTGACTCCATCGGGTAGTGCAGCATGAACACACGGCCCCTGGGAACGTGGAAAGAAAGCTCTACTGCCCCTCCCTGAGATGGGTCCCCTGGCGTCTTTCTAGAGAGAGCATCGCATGAATTAAAGGTGACAGTTATATATGTAGGTACTTTTCACCCACTGTGACCTCTAAATGCATGCCAATCAATTGTTCTGGCGCTCGATGAGCCCCTGATGTTAAAAAAATATTTCTGTGCTGGACTGAGAATTTGGCAGAGGGCCACTTTCCTCATGCAGAGTCATGGGGAATCTTGGCTGCACTGGGTTTTAATCTTTTGTGCCGACTTTGAATTCACCCCTACTCCAGTAAGACTCCACTCCTGATGCTTGACTCTGTGGGGCATCTTCTGAAAGCCCAGAGCCCAGCGGCTGAAGGCATGAACTGATACACGGTTTTCGAAAGGTGGTTTTATTTCTAAAATAAAGGTGGTTAAATTCCTCATCACTAGCAATTCTGGTGTGGCGGGCTAACCCAACTGGGGAACTTTTTTGTGGGGGCTTCTCAGGAAAGAAGTGAATTTTCTTTTCCTTACTCCTTCCTCCCTTGTCCCTTTACCAGGTGAAGCCCAAGATTCTCTTGCACCAAAGCGAAAGATGTGAATCCTTTGCACTTAAAGCCTAGCCCAGGTTGAGAATGAACAGAGCTAGTGCAAGATGGAAGTAGACTCTGTTTTGTTTTTATAATTTAGATATATTTTTACTGATACACAAAAACATAAAAATTGTACCTGATTATTTAAAATAATAAATAATTTATGGTATAAAATTATACCTATTTATGGGATACCAAGTGAGGTTTTAATACATGTATATGCTGTATAATGTTTAAATAAGGTCAGACATATCAATCTCCTCAAATGTTGATGAAAACATTTAAAGTCCTTTCTTCTGGCTTTTTGAAATATGCAGTATATGACCACTGTCTAAATCACCCAGCTGTGCAACAGAACACCAGAATTTCTCACTCCTGTCTCACTCTAACTTAGTACGCATTGACCAACCCCTCTGATCGCTCCCTTGTCTGTCCCCTCCCCTGCCTTTGGTAACCACCACTCTTTTATGAGATCAAAATTGTCTATATTCCATGAATGAGGGAGATTATATGCTGGTTGTCTTTCTATGCCTGGCTTATTTCGCTTAATCTCTAGTTCTGTCTAAGTTGTTACAGACGACAGGATTTCATCCTTTTTATGACTGAATAGTCTTCCACTGTATGTATGTACCACATTTCTTTATCCATTCATCAGTTGATGGGCACTTAGGTTATTTCCATTGCTTGGCTATCTGGAATACTACTGCAATAAACATGGTAGTGCAGAGGTCTCCTCAACAGACAGATTTCATTTCCTGTGGATATACACCCAGCAATGGAACTGCTTGATCATATTATAGTTCTGTTTTTATTTTTTTAGTAACTTCCATACTGTTTTCCATAATTGGCCATAGTAATTTACAATGGATGTAGATTCTTTTTTTAAAAGTAATTTACACTTTGGATACACATAATGGTCACAATCATCATAGGGAATTTGCACCTACATGTGATATATCTTGATTCTTCTTTTCCCCCATTCTCCTCCCCTCCTTTCAACCCTCCTTCCCCTCCTCATTTACAAAAGTTTTATTTCCATTTTCTGTCCTTCTATTCTTTTTTCCCTTTTCTCTTCCTTCCTCTCCCTTTCCCGTTCCATGTTCCCCTTCCCATTTAAACATTTTCTTCCTAATCCCAATATCTATCTTGCATTTTGGTCCTTATTTATCCTTTTGTTCTCTCACACAAGAGAAACAATGCAATACTTAAACATGTGTGTCCAATTTGTTTCACTTAAGGCTGTGGTCTCAGGGTGAAAACATTTACCTAAAAATGTCTCACATTTATCCTTCTTTATGGCAGAGTAGTACTCTATTGTATGCAAAAGCCACATTTTCTTTATTCATTCATCAGTTGATGGGTATCTGGGCTGTTCCCAAGATTTAGCTATTACAAACTGTGCTGCTGTTAACATGGATGTGCATATATCACTGTGGTACGATGCTTTTAACTCTTTGGGGAAGATAACAAGAAGGGGGATAGCTGGGTCAAATGGAACCTCTGGGTTTAATTTTTTAAGGAATCGCCATGCTGAGTCTATATTGGTCATAACAATCTACAGTCCCACCAACGGTGAAAAAGTCTTCCTTTTTCCCCCCTGCAGCTTCTCCCACATTTGGTATCGGTTGATTTCTTGATAGCCATTCTTTCTGGAGTGAGGTGGAATCTCGGTGTTGTTTTAATTTGCATGTCTCAAATGGCCAGTGATGTTGGACATTTTTTCTTGCAATGCACCTGGATTCTTGAAGCAAGAGAGGGTTCCTATAGAAAGTGAATTGGAAAGAGGTAAGGGATATCGGGCTATGTGAGAAATAGGAGGCCTCACCCTTCTCCCATGCAGTTTCCCACAGAGCCCTGACCTTGAGTGGGAGGTGACTGCCACATGCCTCTGAAGGCTGGACACTAAGCGCAGTGAGTGGCCTGGCATCATGAAGAGGGTCCCTGTGGCCAACCTGTGCCAATAGAGGGCTTAAAGTCTACGAGGGAGAGCAAGACCGGGGAGGTTGGAATTCGAGTCCAAGAAGCAGCGTCAGGCAGATGACAGAGATCACATGCCACACACCACCAAGGAAGCAAAGAGAACAAGGCAACAGTGGATCTCGCACGAGGCCTTGCCTTTGTGTTCCCAGGACGAGGACTCTTGCGGAGGGGGAGCCCTGCTAATAACTAATACTGGATCTCTCCTCTACCTAAGGAGTGAGGGCAGGGTACTCAAGCTGTTTAACTTTTATTTATAAAAGTGAATAAATGGGTTGTTTCTTAAAGCCTGAGTTCTGCTTCATAGTTTGTTCCTCAATATTGCTATTATGCCTAACATCAGCAAAGGTTTCTTTGGCTGTACTTCCATGTGCAAAAGTTCCTGAGCTCTGCAAACTGCTGTCCTTTGGCCTGTGGATTAAAAGACTCTTGGCCTCTGACTTTGTTCCCACTTGAGACCTGTCCCACAGCACCCTTTGGGGATGTTTCCCATTGTTTCAACCTGGTAGAACACTGAGCTTCTTTATAACAACTCACCCAGATGTGGTATATCTGTACCAATTCCCCAAAACAAACGAATTATTACATATCATAAACAAGTACCACGAAAAATCAACAACACTGTGACGCCCCTCTGTGAACAAATGCCGTAGATTATTGTCAGTATGTGGCGTGCATGATGTCTGGTACGTATTACATGCTCATAGATTTTATTGGAAATAAAATACAAAAAGTCATATGAATTAAGCTGGGTTCTCTTAATTAGGAAATTAGGAATTAGTCTGTAGTCTGCTAATGGTTAAAATCTCCTAATTAAGAAAACCCAGCTTAATTCATAAGATTTTTGTCCCATTGCTCCTGTCCTTTTTTTTTTCTTTTGTTTTCTTTTCTTGAGACTGGGTCTCACTATGCAGTTCAGGCTGATCCTAACCTCACTGTGTAACCCAGGTCGACCTCAGACTTTCAGCAGTTCTCCTGCCTCAGCCTCCCAAGTGCTGGGATTACAGGTTTGTGCCACCACACTCAGTCGCTCTTGCTCCTTTCTAAAGCAGTTCCGGAAGTCCTCTTTCATGAGGCTTTTTAGCTGTGCTGTCACAACTACCCCATGTCCTAAACTGATTCAAAACGTTTGCCTTTCATGGTCATTTTTACACTGGGGAAGAGCCAGAAGCTGCACAGTGCTGGATCGGTGAATAAGTTAGATGAGGACATGCCACAATGTTTTTATTTGATTGGAAACTGCCATAAATGGTTAGTACGATGTGATCAGAAAAATACTCTGACTGGTAAATATTGTATTATAATAAAAGACACATGGCCTTTTATTCTCCTCAAAATGTTCCCACCCTCTTGTTTTAAATGCACTAATGCAGACATTCTTGGTAATGTGACTTTTACTGTAGAAAGTTTTATTAAAATTTTAATATTTACTATACTGTTTGATCAGCCTGCTTATCTGTCATTACGGTGTCACGCTGCAGAATTCATGACTTCACTGCCCTGAACATCCTCTGTGCTCCGCCTGTTCGTGCCCAGCCCCTATTCTGTGGCAACCACTCACTTGCTCATTGTCTTTATCGTTTGTCTTTTCCAGAATGTCATGTAGTTGGAACCAAACAACATGTAGCCTTTTTAGGGCAGTGGAAACACACACTTAAGGTTCCCCAGCGTCTTTTTTGGCTTGACGGCTCATTTCTCTTATCACTGAACAATATTCCGTCGTCAGGATGGTTTATTTACTATGGTTTATTTATCCATTCACCTATTGATGAATATCGTGGTTGTTTCCAACTTTTGACAATAAATAAAACTGCCATAAAAATTTAAGTGCAGATTTTTCATGAACATAAATTTTCAACTTATTTGGGTAAATGCTCAGTAGTATGGCTGCTGAGTTGTCTAGTAAAGATTGTGTTCAACTCTATAAAGCCTAGTTTCAAAAAAACTTTTGTTTTGTTTTGTTTTTGTCTTTTTGAGGCAGGGTCTCGCTATGCAGTTCAGGCTGGTCCTGAGCTCATTTTGTAGCCCACGCTGGCCTCGAACTCACAATGATCCTCCTGCCTCAGCCTCCCGAGTGCTGGGATTGCAGGCGTGCGCCACCACACCCGGCCTCAAAAAAAACTTTCTAGCTAGTATTACCCCATAAAATAAGGACAGGTTAGTAGGTTATGAAAAAGCAAGCCCCACTTTTACTGGTACCAAGCAAACATAGTCCTAACATATTCAAAACATATTCCTAACTCTAATGTACTTGAATTTAATGAGTAATATGCTATACACAGTAATTGCCCCCTTTGATTTCATTTTGGCCTTTTCAATTTGACTTCCAAGACAGACTGTTCTGCAAATGTGTCTTCTCACAGGAATATATCTTCTAGGGGAAGAAATATTACTTTGACAAAGGAAGCTACCATCATCACAAAAGTCAAAACAAAATCAAAAATATCCTCTTGGTAATTAAGGTTATTTTTTAAGTGGTGTTGGTCTGAAACCAGCATATATATTTTCAGAGCTTTGTAATCATCGAAACTATTCTCCACCATCCTGGGAAATGTGCATTTGGATAGACTCCAAGAATCTTAGCAACAAGACAGCAGCTCCCAAGCAGAGCCCCACTCCTCAGATGGGGCCAGAATCCCAGAGACAAAGAACTATTTACTGACATGAACTGTCTTGTTTCTGAAGCAGGAATCCCAAGGACCAAGCTAATGAGAAGTCTCGGTGCCAGGATGTCATATTGGGTTAGGAAGACCGATCCATTAACAGACTGTATGTCTACACTCAGCCCAGACCGGAGGAGAGGCAGAGCAAACACGTACAGCGGCTTCTGAAAAGACCTCGGCACTTGACATCAGTACAGCAAGACGATCACTGTGTTTAGCTGGAGTGTGGGAAAGGTCTCGGGCCACAGAGTGTTTCTTGAATAAATGGGCAGTCTGGCATGGAGCAGCAGAGGCTGACAGCTGCAGGCCCGGCAACAACAGTGCCCACAAACTCCTCAGCATGACATTTGGAGCTCTTATATGATGACCTGGAAGGTAAAACATACCTTCTCTTGTCTTCTGGTCCATCTTTACCACAAGCCTCACCCAGGCCTGGTGTAGATGGGAAACATAAGCGCAGCACAGCAATAGCTGTCCCTAAGTTTCAGAAGAATAATTTACTTTTCTACAAACTGAAAGGAAGGTAACATTTCTCTACACCCCATCTAGAGTTGTCTTTGAATATTTTCTAACTTGAAAATATCCCGGGGAAACAGCAAGTCAAGCATAGAAAAGGGCTTCAATCGATACCAATACCAGGAGAGATCACTGTTTGCTGAGCTCCTCAGAGAGCAACGTGCTAAGCCCTTCCCAGTCATCACCTCACTGTAGCCTCACAATTCTATAACTTGGAAACACCACAAACACCCTTTTAGTGGTGGGACCAGCAACATCGAGATAATCTAGAAATTTGTTAGAAATGAAATTCCTCAGGCCCTACCCTAGACCTATGAATCAGAAACTCTAAGGGCAGAGCGATCCATTTTTAACAAGCTCTCCTGGTAATTCTGATGCATGCTCAAGTGTGAGGACCCTTGGACCAGGAATGTAGCCAAAACTACACAGCCAGCAGGATCCAAAGGCTAGTAATTTGGAGCTCTTGCTTCTAACCATTGTGCTATGTATTTACCTGGTCCAAGACAGAAGATCGCCTTCTCTATCTACAATCACTAACTTCAAATCTAAAGAATCAGAAAGCACTGAAAGATAGTTGGCCTCTAAAAGTGTCTGGTCAAATTCATAAGGGGGGATAAAAGGGAGAAGTAACCTGCCTTTCCTTCATTAAGGCTTAGACCCTTGTTGTCTTCATAGGACACTGTTACATTCCTCAGGGGAATGAGTATTGCCTGCTTGTTTAACACCCCACTCCAACCTAGCCACAAAGAAACTCCCAGCGACTATACCCAGACCTCATGGATTCTTCATCTCACAACCAAGAGGATGCACAACTCGAAGGAGCAACTCAAAGAGTGGAAAATAGCTGACATAAACTAAAAAATTAAAAGCATCTATATTACTTTCCTAGGAATAGCATAACACAGTATCACAAAATGTGGCTTTGAACAATAAAAATTTATCGTTACACAGCTCTGGAGGTTAGAAGTTTGAAATCAAGGTGTTGGAAGGGCCATGGTTTCCTGAAACCTATGGGGGAAGATGCTTCCTTACCTCTTCCAGTTTTTAGGGGCACCAGATGTTGCTTGGCTGTGGCAACAAAATTCATGTGGTCTTTGCATTCTCTGTGTCTCTTTACCTCAGCTTCCCACTGTCTAGGCCCAGCTCTCTGTCCAAATTTCCCCTTTCTTATATGGTCACCAGTCATATTTGATAAGAGGCTTGTTCTACTCCATGCAACCTCATCCTGACTAATTATACCTGCAACGCCATATTTGTAAATAAGGTCATATTCTGAAGTAATAGGAGTTGGGATTCTTTACGTGAATTTTGAGGAGAATGCAACTCAACTTATTAACAGTGTCTATTTTGAGGGTGGGGATTAAACTGTAGAAATTTCCTTGCAATGTGTTTGC
This sequence comes from Chinchilla lanigera, assembly GCF_000276665.1. NCBI lineage: Eukaryota > Metazoa > Chordata > Mammalia > Rodentia > Chinchillidae > Chinchilla > Chinchilla lanigera. Next base: position 1,633,564 of record NW_004955425.1, on the reverse strand, counting down.
TGTGGAACCGTTTCAGAGAATCTTAGACTGACATAAGTATGGCTTATTATCAGAACCATCTGGTATTTGTTAAAACTCGAGTTTTCAAGGCTTCATCCCATATATTCTGAATCAGAAGGGAAGTCAGGAATCTGTATGGGCAAAAGCGCCCCTGTGACTCCGATGTAGCTAGCCCTTTGATGCCCTCAAATTTTGGAAGCACAGTTCTGGCCGACCCTCTCAAGATGCTTGACATTCTGGCCCAGGTGAGAGCCAAGTCTGAGCATATAGCCAGGCTTTCTTTAACACTCCAGCCTGTGAGGCCCATGGTGAGCTCTAAACGCAGACTGGCTGCTCTGCAGTACTCAAGGGGCATTCCCCAGATGTCCCCTAATTTGTCTTCGTGCTCAGGTCTCAGATTATTACCTGCTTTGGTTCACAGCCAGCACCATAAATTTAGAGAAACCTGATTCCGAGACACATTATTTCACTGGGTTCTAATTAAGTGGAACCAGAGCCCTTACAATTCATCCTTCTCCTTCAGAGGAGTCAGGGAAGTCACTAAGGACCACTGCCCAACTCAGGAAGGAAGACAGCAAAGGCATTCTCACGACTCTGAGCTGAGCCCGGGAGAGGAGCTGTATAGAACTTTGGAGGAAGCAGAAATCAGTGAGGGAAAACGTCCGACAGGGTTAGCCTCACGCCTTCCTCCGGAACACACTTTCTTGCCCAACCTGCCTCACAGACTCCCTGTCAGCAGCCCAAGACCAGGCACTGTTCTAACTGTATTTGCCAGACGAGGCAGCAGAGCATGTGCCTTGCCTGGGCCTTAAGTTCAGTAACTGCTTTTATCTCTCAGAAGACCCTTTTCTTCGTGTTTGGTTCTCACTGATCTCATTACAAGGAGCAGTACCTATTCACATGGGCCTGAGAAAAGGGAGGCGAACTTACCAAAAAAACATAGTTCCCATGGAATCCAAGAGCAGGGAAGAATCCACCCGGCTTTATGAACGTCCTGTGCCCGTGTGCCTGTACTCATATTTCCCTTTTCCTTCACCGAAGGGCTTCCCTGTCACTACCCCTGCACGTGATAGTCATACAGTTGCTTTGGTCACCAAGACCCCACAACCCTCCAGCTCTTCCCCTACTGCTCAACTGCTCAGTCCCTCAGTTCCCATTTCCAAATCCCCAGGAAAGGAGTCAAATCTGTCCTGTCAGGTGACTTTCCAATTTGCTGTGACTGAAGGGCAGGTCACAGTACAAACCCTGGCACCTCGTGGAGGGCTGTGGGTGAGTGTCACCACAGAAGGGTGCGGGGGAGCACACTCAAGGCGTGTCCACAGCAGACACAAAGTCCTTGTCATTTTTAAGGCACACACTAGAGAGCAGACACTGAGCTATACAACAGCGATCCTTACTGCAAATGTTCCAGGTGGTCACTACACACGTGGAAACTGAGTTGCAGTAACTTGTTAAGGATCTCTCAGCTAGTAAGAGTTAGAGAGGAATTGAAGCTCAAGTCCATCAGATTTCATAATCATATACTTTGCTATGTGCCATTCAACCCAGGGTGATTGCACCAGGAGATGGTATTGTAGCAGGAAATGCCCCTGCTCAGCCAGTATACTTCAGTTTGTTAGTTGCCCAGGTAATAGTTCCTGTTCCAGATCTGGCTGCTCTCGTCTCTTAGAAATGGCTGGTCACTGTGATGCACACTGTATAAACCAATTGACAAGCCATTCTGCCTCTGTACTTCCTGCTTGCTTATCTAGTATAAGCCCTAGACCACCAGAGATCAGGGCCTAATATTTTGGGAGTGATCCTGATCAGTGCCTGGAGACATAAATAAGTCTGCCTCCAAAGCCTGGGTGCCATTTCAGTGTTTCTGCTTGCCACTGCAGTATCATTTCATCAAGTCAGGGAAAACTGGATATCAACTGTCTGCATCCTGCTTATCCTACCAAACGATACTGAATATAAAATAAATCACATACTGGAAAGTTCCCTGGGGAAGCTGATAAATGTGAAAACTTGAATGTACCTACTGCTACCATCCCACAGTGTGGTGTGTGTCCATTGGGCATTTCCCAAAGAAATGTGAAGCATTTTTTTTACCTCTATTCTCTGTGGCCAGACTTGGTCAGGACCACAGCAGGGGTCTTAGCAGCTATCCAAGACCTCCTATAAAGAACTATTCATCCCTGGTGGTGTGGCACCACATAAACAGGATATTAATTCTCAACTCTGAGCTTGGCCCTCCAAGGCAGGTAGCTGTTTGAATTGGAGTGACTTTATCTTGGACTTAGAAACCTAGCCAAAAGAGTTGGTTGACGGGACTCCAGGTAGGCATGACAACACAAACCACCATCACAGACAACTCTCAAATATTACTGGCACCCTTAAGCTCTAATGTGGGACTCAGATCTATGGCATTTCTGCCCCAGAAGAGAGGTGAGCGGCAGGGATTTGTTCATACATGGACATGGTAGGTATGATTTGAGACTATAGAACAGGCCATGTTCTATGTTGGAGACCACAAATTCACAATGGTTATTTTTACATACTTCCCAAAGGGATAAACGGCACTTGAGAATATTGGTCTGACCTTTTTGAGATTTCCCATTATCTCTTTAGGGATGGGCCATCCTCTCCCACCCACTAAGACAGAAACCACTAAGACTAAGACTACTCAGACTAAAGACACTCCAGGGCAAGATCCTACTTAGCATAAGACCACTGCTGCCCTCTGAGTCATCGATAATCCCCTCCTCAATCAATAGATGCCAAGGTTCTGGCTGCCTTGTGGCCTTCTGTTCCTTGTGAACAACTGGTCATCCCAGATCTCTGCTGTACCGCCATTTTGTCTCTTGCTCTTTCCTTCTTTCCCTCTCACAGTGCGCTGTAACACTGGCAGGAGATTGGGGCTCACTGCAGGGGTCTCTGATATTCTTTGGCTCTTGTGTCTCCAGTTAATTTTATGTGTCCACTTGGCTGACCTATGGTGTCCAATTGTTTGGCCAAATACTAGTGTAGATGCCACTGTGCTGGTATTTTGCATCTATAATCAGTTAATTTTAAGTAAAACATATTATTCTCTATAATGTAGGAGGGGGATATAGCTCAGCAGCATAAGCACCTGCCTGGCAAGCTCAAGGTCCTGAGTTCGATTCCTGGTACCAAATATATATATATATATATATATATGATGTAAGAGGGCTTCATCCAATCAGTGGAAGAACTTAGAAGCAAACACTAAGTTTTCCTGGAAAGAAGGAACTCTACCTGACTTTCTAGCCTGTTGGATTGCCCAACAAATTCCAAACTAGAGACTTTATTATCAATCTTCTTCTGAATTTCCAGCCACCGACCTGCCTTAAGGTCCCTTAAAATAAATATCTTTTCGCTTGCTGGTGCCTTCCCTTTAGAGCATCTTAACTGATAGAGTCCTCAAGAGCTAAACCATTATTGGTAGCCCATTGACAGCCAGCCCACATTGATTAAGTAGCTACTGCCGGAAGAGACCGGGTCAGACAGAGAGGAAAGCAGACCATGAACAGAGCCCAAGCAGGCACTATGGAATGAGTCCCTCCTGCCCTGGGCTCCTGTCTCTCCCCCAGAGACTTACATAGCCTCAGAGAGCTCACTAAGGATGGAACAGATCTTCATGCCTCAACATACAGCCCAGCTACATGGCATCGCCCGGGAACTTATTAGAAATGCAGACGTTCAGGCCCTGCCTATGACCAACTGAAGCAGAATCTGCATTTTGACAGGATTTCTACATTCTTAAAATGTATATAAAGTTCAAGAGGCACTGTGGTTAAAAGTAATCTGATTATCCAGGATGAACACTGAGCTAAATATTCATAAATATGGGTGGGGTTCCTGACTGGACTCTCACCAGTTCTGAGCACTTGGGCAAAACTAATTAGGAAATGAACATGTTCAGAACTAATGAGCATATATCCCTTTAGCTGGGTTTCACTGTGTGCCAGTCACTGAGCTAGGCATGGTATATATATATAAACTCCCTCAACCCTCCTGTCAAACCCATGAGGAAGGTATTATTAATATTTCCATCTTACAAATGCTAAACTGAAATGCAGAAATGTTAAGCAATTCCCAAAGTCACACAACAAATAAACAGCTGAGTCAGGATTTTAACTCAGACAGCCTAGCTTTGTAGGTATATTCTTCCTCTCAGATTGAAAGAACAGAATCTCCATATTTTTATATCAGTCATCTGAACCAAGTTTTAGCAGAGGACAGAGTAATTCTGACTAAAAGGATTCAAAGAAAGGTTCATAAGGTACCGGAGAAAAACCAAAAAAAAAAAGAAAGGTTCATAAAAGAGATAACTTTTGAAATGCTCTTCGATGACAGGCAGGAGTTTGGGAGAAGTTATGAACCGTGGTACTTCCATGGATAAGAAAACTGTTTCCATAATGAAGAGGGAGTTTTCCATGCAGCCAAGTACTCCTGTATCGCTGTTCCCTTTGCCCAGACCATCCTCAACTCGTTCACCTGGTGACCTGGTTTTTCTTGGTATCATCCTTCAGATCAACCTGCCAAGACCCTCAAACTGTCAGGTTCCCTGCGGAACTATCCCAGCACCAGTAGCTTTTCCTTCTTGACTTTCATGCCAGCTTATAATTAAACAGTTATTATGCAGGAGTGTCTAAGTAATGCCTCGTTCTCCCACCAAACTGTGAGCTTTGTGAAGGCAGGGATTGTACCTGCTTCTGCTCACTTGTGAATTTCTGTAGCCTCACTGAGTGCTTGCACACAGTCAGCACTCAGTAACCGTTAGGTACCATAGATGCAGAGCAAGGATTGTCTGCAGCCCTCGGTAATCATCACCCCTCCCTTGCATCCTCACAGAGGATGGAAAATGAGTTGTGACCCAAAATAGAAAACCACCCTCCTCTTGATTAATTAATGGCAAACAAGAATGCTGCCAAAGCTACAAGTCTTGGGTTTATCCATTTTGACTCATTCCTAATTTGAAGCCACAATGAACACAGACAAACAGCTGTTGATAAACCTAGTGGCTGCTATTGGTACAAGGTTGCACTGTTATCACCGAAAGCACAGTGAGAAGGATAATATACATACGTGTAAATTAAAAACGTGTATGACATTTCAACAATTCTGTGACCTCTTAAAACATGAAGATCAAAAAGGAATGAGACTAAGTCAAATTCTTCTGTTTTAAGGCACTGCAAGGTTAGCTCAAACACCAGAAATGTTGACCTAAAGGGGAAAATTCTTCAGAGTTACATAACAGATTCAACCAGTTTTTCCAAATAAATCCTCTTTTCACTGTGAAAACCTTCTTTCAGATGCTGGTACCATTTTGATAAAGGGTTAATTTAGTGGTCACTGAAAAGATCCATTGCAGTTCAAAGCCCTACCTCATGTGGTCTGCTCAGGGCCCCACTGCAAAGCCCTTCCTCCCAGGTCACTTGGCTAGGACAGTGTTTAAATAAAAGCGTCTCTTTTCCAAAACAGGTTGCCATTTATTAAATGTGCAATTCTTCTTAGGGTTCAGTTTTGCGTTCATTTGCTTGTTTACCAAGTCTCAGTCTTTTTTAGCCCTAAATCTAAACACATTTCCAGCTGGAATTTAGGCCCAAGGATTTTTCAAAGTATGTCAGACTATAGAATGTTGTTCTTTCTTTTAGGAAGGCCTTATCATATCCCGCCACACACATACTGGTTTTGTGAAAACAAATTCACATGAAAATCAATATGAAGCACAGCTTTAGGACTGCTGACAGTGAAAAGAAATCTTAACCGTGGCTGTGAGCTCTTCTGGCAGAGGTTTCTTGGACTCCCCACATACAGCAAAGAATCTACTAAGAGATATTCAATTCTCCGGCAATTCTTAATTGCCCAAAGCAAATGTACTCTGAATGCAATTTAGTAACTGATATTCAGTGCAATCTGTAAGATGATTTAAAGACAGAAATAATTGACTTCTTAGAAAGCAGGATTTCTCTAGAGAAAGGAATGCTCATGTTTATAGTTGCTCTTTATAAAATTTGAGGTTCGTTTGCTAGTTTGCTCAGAAGCCAGAAATTAATGGAAAAACTCTCCAATGCTGATTGTCAATATCTTCTAAATCTGAGACCTCTGACGAAAAATGACTCATGCATGCCTCTGCTCAGCAGTCTGCTTCCTGGCCTCACAAACAACAAAAAGGTAGACACTTTCTCTGTTAAGCAGGCCCTGCAAAATATTTATTACTTAGGACCAAGTTATCTGCATTTAGGAAGCAAACTCCCCCTCATTTAGGACTTTCCAAAACCCGTCCAACGCTTAAACCAGGAATCTCAAAGTGGCAGCCTAGTGGCGGAATGCAGCTGGCATATGTGTATCAGCTGGCACTGACAGTATTTTTAAATTGAATTCCCATGTCTTTGGACATGCTACCTTCTATTATATACATCTGGTTCACTTCCTTAATTGACATTACCTGCTGGCTCTTAAAGGCATTTGAGCTTATTACTGAAATCATAAAGACTGAAATCACCCTGAAAAGTTTTATGTCCCTCCTAGTTTCAGTAAAGAGTATCTGAAAAAATTACTTAAACTTCTCATCATAATTTAATATTACCATTGTGAAACTCTTTCATTCAACCAGGCAGAAATGTCTCCGTGGGTTATTTGGATTTTTGGACACTCAGTGCTGCGAGGTGGGTATGCTTTTGTAGGATTTTAAAATTGCATTATCTCGTCCCTTTCTGATTAATAACCATTGCATTTCACTGTTGTCAGTGTGACCGTCACCGCCATCACACACACACACTCACTCTTTTAGTACACACTAACCCTTTTCAATTCTTGTCATGGTTTGGATCAAGAATGTCCCCCAAAGGCCTTCTGTGTTCACTGGCAGCGCTTTTGGAAGAGGACTGAATTACTGGGATGCTACGGCTGACTTGCTGTCAGGAGGTGGGGCCGGATTCGAGGTGGGTCACTGGGGCAGTGACCCTGAAAGGTTTATCTCCCTCCCTGCTCCCTCACATCTCCCTGTTTCCTGGCTGCATGCTGTGCACAGCTTTCCTCTGCCAGACCCTTCCACGGTGCCATTCGAACCTCCAGTCGGCCAACCGTGGATGTAACTGTGAGCCAAAGCAAACCTCTCCTCCTTGGAATTGTGTGTGTTGGGCGTTGTGTCTCAGCAGTGAGAAGGCAACTGAAACAGCCCTCCATTGTTCTGTGAGCTAGGACACAAGAAGGGAAATTGATTAGAACTGTGTGCAAAGTAATAGTAAATAGGATCTGAGGTAGGAAGTCCTTGAGGAAGATGTTTCTTCATAATAGATAAACTTTGGTGTGCCCTCTTGATTCACCATTTTGACTGCTCAGAAAGCATCATTGTTCGGGTGCTAACTCTTCAAAATAAGTCCATAAAAACAAGAGTCCTGTCTAATGAAAGAGTAATTGAAATTCTGAAAATTGGATTTCCCACGGAGAATCAGAAACCCACTGGTTGAGCCAAATAAAAAACACGCCCACTGACTTTCAGACTTGGCTGTCACTGCTGACTACAAAACAAACAACTAGAAGCAAGCAGCCACAGATGTTACACCCCGGCATTGCTTAGGCGGCACCAAGAGCCTATTGTGCTCAGCACTGTCTGGTGGGTCATTCCCATAAGCAGTGAGCCACTGTTCCTCAGCTGGACAACGAAGGCCCAGCTGGCCCAGTCAGGAGACTCTTCTGCACTCCAAGGCCCCCAAGACAGCTTCCTCAGAAGAGCTAGGGCTGCCTTCCTCCCCGCACATCTAATCAGATTGGGCCTACCACCCTGCCCCTGCCCAAGGGGTTTTCTCTTTTCACCTGTTTTTCTACAATGACTTTTTAAAATTTCTCTTCTAAAGCATCCTGGCCAAGCTTTCTAGCCCTCTGCTCTCACTACATTGCTTCTAGGTAAAGACAAACTTTAATCTGTCTCCCTATTCCATAGAGAACAAAGGGCTACTTTCTCCAACCTACATCATCTCAAATTCACTGCAGCCCCAGCCCTTTCGGCCAAGCACATTTATCTCCGTGCTTTCCCACCACGCCGTGGTGCTTGCCAGTCCTTGCCTTTTCTCAGGCTCTTGTGCCTTCTCTGTCCAGAGTCTACGACCTAGAGCCCATTCCCTAGCGGCAGGGCTGGGCACAGTGGGTGGCGGGGCACCCGGGGTGACGGCGGCGGGGGGCCGGGGGAGACAGCCAGGCACCAGGGAGACAGCAGTGGGTGGAGCTCCAGGGAGCCGCCCGTGCCCCATCCCAGGCTGCGGCGCCACCCTACCTGCTCCCTTCAGCCCTCTTCCCCACCCTCCCCGCTGTCGCCTTTCCTGCAGGGCTGCTGTCATGGCTGCGTGGAGGGAGCCACAGGTCTGGTGGAAGCTCATGCTGGTGGGGGGGACAGTAGCACTGGGAAGACCACGTACGTGAAGCAGCACTTGATAGGCCAGTTCAAGAAGTAAGAAGCCACGCTGAGCGTGGAGCCGCACCCACTCAAGTTCCATGGCAACCCGGTGTAGAGCAGGGAGGGCCAGGAGAAGTGGGCTGCCCGCGGCCACCACCCCCAGACTACGTGCTGTTACCATGCTCCATGCAACATCTAGAGTTACCTGTGGGACTGTGCCCCACTGGCATAGAGAGCTGTGCGTGTGTGACCACAACCTATTGGCAACAAAGTGAACGTTAAGGATAGGAAGGTGAAGGCAAGATCTACTGTCTCTCACCGAAAGAAGAATCTTCAGTACTATGATATTTCTGTGCAAAATAGCTGCAACTTTGAGAAACCCTCCCTCTGCTCCAGACAGCCCACCTGAGACCTGAGTGTGGAGTTTGTCCCCATGCCTGCTCCGGCACCAGAGGCATGCACCCAGCCTTGGCAGTGCAGTAGGAGCCTGATTTAGAGGTTGCTCAGACTATGGGTCTCCAGATGCGGATGGAGAGGAAGCAAAGCAGGATCCCGGTGTCAGAAGTCTGGCTCCATAAGAGCCGCCCTGTGGTGTTGTGAGGCCGCCTGTGTCCCATTTTACCGCCTAGCCAAGCAGACAGGGGCTTCATCTTGGCAGCGCAGCAGGAGATGAATGGTCTTCAACATGTGAATATGGCATTTTTTTGGACCTGCATGTTTAACTGTTTGGAACACAGTTGTTTCCTTTCCCATTTTCAAATAGAAGACTGTTACAGGCACTCACTGGTGAAATCTTGCTTGATATTGTCATTCCTGTTCCTTTTCCTTTAGAATCAGAATAAAGTTGTAGTTCAAACATCCAAAAAAAAGTCCACTCCCAGCTACCCATTTCTTAAGTGCTGCTCCTTTCACTCACTTATTTTCAGAGAGACGTCTTATAGTTCCCAGTGTTTTAAGCATTTCTTCTGTGTTCTCCTGTACTGGGCATAGGCTCTGGCGTAGAGCAGGGGTCTTACTTGAAGCGTCTTTCGTGGCCCCTCCTGCCCAATTTCCATCTCTCTAAATACAAACGTACGCAATGAACACAACTCACCTTGCACATAAAGACCCTAGGTGTGGCAAGGTTTGTATTTGGAATAAGGCCGGTGCCTCTTTCAGGTGACACATTGCCCTTCAAGTGTCAAGGAGAAAGAACCTGCAGGCCAAGTTCCTAGATAACTGGTAAAGCGGGGTGAATCAGCCTCCCCCCCCCTCCCCGCACCCCATGCGTGCCAGGCAGCATTAACGTGCACTTCAGTGTGTTCCTCTTTATTTGGAAAGGAAACAGGTCTTGAAGTTCTGTTTCTCCCATTTCATTAAGGATGGAGGTCATCCCAGGCACGGGAAGGGTTGTTTCCAAAGAGTCCTTCTGAAGGACTGAAGTTAGGAGTGGGGTCGGGGCTTCTCTCATCCTTCTCTGCAGCCTCTTTCACCCTCTGAAGAGAACAAGCCCAGCTTTCACAGTGAATTATTTTCAGGGAGGCCTCTGCCAGCGCTTGGCTCTCCCTGGCTGAAGCAGTATCCGGAAAGACTGAGTGATAGTTCAAGGTCAGACAGAACTGGCAGAACAGAACTACTCCAGACAGAACTGGCGGGAGGAGGCAGCACGGAGACAGCTGGGAGATGAGGAAGTGAAGAGGGGGACAAGGAAGATGGTGGGGAGTATCTGTTAAATGGAAGCCTGGAAAAAAAGCCGAACCTGCACATTCCTCTCTCTGTCTTTTGCTCTTTCTCATACACGCAGACACAGACACATGCCTACACAGGAACATAGTTTTGCTTTCCCTCTCCTTCTCTCCTCCCCAGGCATTTCTATAAATAAACAATAAGACCCAGAGCCTGCCAGAGGCCCACTGTTAACTCTTGCAGTGTTCTGCCTCTTTACACTTTTCCTCATTCATGGATTTCAAAGTCCTTGTAATCCTGACCCAGTCCCCGCATCACACATTTTAAAAGTCCTGTAAATCCCTCTTCCTCAGGCCCATACACAGAATCAGGGACTGAGCACCGCACGCTCACATTCTCCTGAAACTGTAAGCTCCAAGCCATGCTAATCAACAGCCACTTATGATTCAGGCCATATGCATATTTTTAAAACTTTTAAAGTCTTTAATTAGCAAATAATGATTGCATATATTTATTAGGTACAGTGTGAAGGTTTAATAAATGTAACACCCCATCGCGTCACATCCTTATCGTTTCTTTGTGGTGAGAACATCCCTGTCTCTCCTAGCAATTTCAGAATACATATTAGTATTAATATAGTCACTGCACTGTGCAGAAGATCACTGGAACTTATCTATCCTGTGAAGCTGAAACTTTGTCCACTTTGACCAACATTTCCCTTTCCCTGTCCACCTCTAGCTCCCTCAGACTCTTAATCACCATTCTTGTTTCTATGAGTTTGGCTTTTTTAGATTCCACATATAAATGAGACTGTGTAGTATTTGTCTTATTCTAATTTATTCCAGACCAATTTAAACCCCCAGCTCCTATCTTGTTTTGTCTAAAGGCCTCTGCCCTCCGAGTAGCAAAGACTTGGTGTGGGAGGGGCTGGGGTGCAGCCTCCTCAGAACTCTCTGGGAGCCTCCGCCTGGCTCTGGTTCCCTCTGCACTGGGGGTGGGAAGGCAAAGTGGGGCTTGGGCATTTCCTCCCTACCCCAGCTCTTGCCGCCTGCTGTCTCCACGACCCTTGCAGCAGGACAGACTGTCTTTCAGAGACAGGCACCTCAGGTGGCAGCCAGCCAAGTCTTCTGAGGCCTAGTATTTTCCTCCGCGTCCTTTCTATCCAAGGAAAATTCAACCCTCCAGCCATGCCTTAGGAGACCCTGCTCCGTCAACATTCCTTCTTTTAGCCCTGCCTTCTCTTACTTCTTTTTCTTTTCCCCCTAGAACACCGCCTGCAGCAGGACTGTTGCCCGAGAAGATGTTGAGCCATGAGATGTGATGCTAATGATTCCCTTAGCAAACACCCAACTCTCCCTGACCTGGAAGAGCAAAAGACCCTCCAGGAACTCTGCACCTCCCTCCAACAGAGGACTCTGAGGTTCCCACCCCTTCTCCAGCTCAGCATCTCCTCATAGACCTGGGACAGGGCAAAGTCCATAGTTTTCCCAACAGTTCTGCCACATCAATCATTTAAGACTGGTTGGGAGGGACCACTCTTCAAAAATGTACATTGCTTAGTACCCTTCGTGTCACCTTTGGGCCTTGACAGCCATTCCAAGCCAACAGAAAACATCTCACTCAACACAAACAATTATCACTGTGAGGCATGTGATAAGAAAGAGGCCAGGAAATGCCCAGGCTCTGGAATCACCCTGCTTGGACTTAAACCCGGGTCTGGCTCTTACTGTATGGGGCAGGTAATTTAGCCCCTCTGTACATTGGTCTGTTTATTTGTAAAATGGAGATGATAAGAGTGCATATCTCATAGAATTAAAATTAGAAAATGTAAATGAAACCTTTAATATAGTGCCTGGCACACTAACAAATGCTCAGTAATTATAAGTTCCGTGAGGACATGGATTTAGGGACCCAGGCACTTCATAGCACTCAACAGCATTTGATGAAATAAGGCATAAGGGAGAAAAGCCAGAAATACCTGCATGAGATTGGGCAGTCAGAGAAGAGCAATCTGAGGTGGTGACACTTCCGCTTTGACATGGAGAACGAGGGAGAAGTCAGCCAAAGAGCAAAGGGAGAGGGAGTGGAGATTTAGCTCAGTAGCACAGCGCCTGCCTGGCAAGTGCAAGGTCATGAGTTTGATTCCCAGTATCGGAGGGGAAAAAAAAAAAAAAAAAAAAGAAAAGGACGACAAAAAGATTAGTTACTTTATGCTACTCTGTGGTGAAATTTCTCCCAAGTTCTATTCTGGCAGATTGGACTGGGATCATATTACCTAACTGACCTTTCTAGGTTTTCTAAGTTGCTTTTGATATGTTAATATGTGTAAATACAAGGTTATAAGATATTAATTCTTTCTGGACTAAAGGTGGTGGTAACTCCCAGTAGCCAAAGTTTTCCGGGTATCTGCTTCCTATTCCAGCAACTCTGTCAGCACAGTCAGTGGCGCCATCATTTTCTCCATCGGTGGACTTTCCAGATATTTTCTGGGAGCCCCCGGCTTTTCCTGGACACACTGCCTCTCTGTAAAGGAAGTTCAAAGGCCAAAACTATTCCATCTTTCTGCAATTCCACCCCCGAGAGAGTCTCTACTCCCAACCCAAGGGAAACTTATAAAACCTCCAGCGGCCGGCCTCCATCCAGTGTGCTCGTGACCTCTAAATACCCTTCTATAACAGCCAGGCAGACTGCCCACCCACACCCTCTACAAGACAAACGGAGGACAGCCAAAATGAGAAACCAAGCTGGGGAAGGGGACGGGGCAGAGAGGTGCGAAGGCAGAGCTGCATTTGCCCAGGCACTGAGCACACTCAGCTGAGAGTTTCACAGCCAGTAAGCCAAAAAGAATGATGATAAAGATGGAAAGGAGGATGTGAACAATCCTCACGCAACTAAAGGACAGAAGTGGAAGACTGAGTGGAGTTGAAGAACCCCAACATCCACAGGGCCCAGGGCAAGAACACAAACCAGTTCCTTCTCTTCCCACCCTGGCTTCACCTTGCTCACCTTGCTCGTTCATGTCATGGATACTCCACCCCACACGTCCCAGCCCTGTCCACATGCAGCCCCACCCCCGTCCTCCAAACAACCACTTTGCAGATCCCAGGGTGCGGCCACTGGGTGTAGGCCACCCTCAGGAGGCCATGCTCAGAGTAAAGATCAACGTGGGCACTGGAGGTAGGACCCAGACATTTGGAAAAGCAGTTCCAGGGTCAGGGATGCTGTACGCACAGTTTAGGAGGGAAACATGCACAGGGTCAAGGAGGGGACATGTCCCTTGGCCTCAAGGATTTCTCACTTCACTAAAGGGTGTGGCTGGAGAAATAGTGAAGAAGATCCCTTGAAGGTGCAGGGCCTGAGGTGGTGTCATGGTTATTGTTCGAACACCAAAAGTAGAACTGGGACAAGTGCATAAGAGTTAGGAGGAGGGAGATTTCTATGAGCACTTGCTCCCTCTCTGTCCCTTACAAATATATGTATCCAGCTTTACACTCACCTGCATTTCTAATCTGCAGAATAATCACCTGTGGATGCTACTCTATCTCACTCAATATATGCAGAAAAATAATATTTCTTCTTCCAATTTTCACAAAATGCTCTTCTTCAGTTGGTGGCACCATCTTTTTTCTATGTCTCATGCTAAAACTATGAAGTCGTCTTCCACTCTGCCCTCTTCACCTTCCCTAATATCTGGATCTCTTTCTCTGAGCCCCCTTAACTAGAATTACATATGCACAAATAAAGTAAGAAAAACGTTTGTAGTGAGAAGTCAGACTTTAGATATTGGAAAAACAAAGGTGCCATTTTAAAGGCATTTCCAGCCAGGCATGCTGACACACACCTATAATCCCAGCACTCTAGGAGGCTGAGGCAGGAGGGTCACAAATTTGATCCCAGCCTAGGCAATTTAGAGAGCCTGTCTCAAAAAAATAGGTAGTCTTCCCCTTTAAGAAATTAGAGAATCTACTTTCCTATCATATCATATCTTAAATCCCAGGCACCGTGGCTATCTCGCCCTGCAATAGGCTTGTCAGCATAGTCACAACTCAAATGACATCTCAATGCAACAAGAGTTACAATTTTATGACAATGATAATCTACATAAAAATAATTTTAAGTGTGCACATAGGATATTTCTTGTTTGTTGCCAAGGTGGTTACTTTGGGAGTTTGTCTCAGTCTTTATTAGTCAGGACTTTGGTAACAACAAGATCAAGATCTGGCTAGATGATAGGTCTGATTTCACATGATCTCAATAGTCAGGATCAGAGAGTGTCAGCTACCTCAAGGAAGAGAGAATTTATGTTCAAAGGAGACACATGGAGAAGCAATTTGTTGCCTGCAGTATACAAAGATCCATTTTGAAGACTGCATCATCCAACCATGCACAGAACTAGACACTTGAGTCTTTGTGTGTCTCTGGTTACAACCAGTTTTAATTACTTTGAACCTGGTCAGCATTACAAGTGGTTGAGATAAAATATCTACTGACGGACTGAGGACAAGTGTGTGACTCACCTGCTCCTGTGACTCAGTGCACCCCGGTTGTCATAGGCTCTTTATTACAGGAGCTGTTAATTCACTGACAGTGTGAATAAAGCAAAGGGCTATGGGAAGCTTGTACAAGCAAATAACAAGGAGCTCCTACTGCCTATCCTATGACTGTCTCCTCTTGTGAAATGAAGCGTCTATATCTTTAGTTGCGGTAATGGCAAGCTTTTAGCATAGGTATGACCTAATCATTGTTTTCAAACACACTGAACCTAGAAGGTGATATAACAGGACTCCCGGGGTTGTTCCTGATAGGAAGGTGCCTCTGTCTATCCTGTGTGATGAACCCTTACTGTAAAGGATAAGAGACTGAGTTAGTAATCTGAAGGGCAGGGGGTGTTTGTGCCTACAGGTGTAGGTGGTAGTACAAAACAACGGGCTTCTATTATGTGGGTACATGCGGAATGTCAAGAGAAGGTATGTACCATGCTAAACAGGACTGCTTTTGCTGTCACCAGAATCTTGGTGTAAGTACTGAAAATCTAGAGTAGCTGATCCTTACAGAAACACATAATAATTTACCTTTTATTATGTTTGCCCCAGCAGTGAGAACACAGTGGAAATTTCTACTCAACGTAATGCCATCTGGTGTCTCAAAAATCACAAAGGTTAGGACCTATACACTAAAACAGTCTATTGTATTCAGGCCATGTCTTAAAGTCTGCCAAAATAATGCTTCAAAATGCCATATATTCTAAAATAGCCTATTGTTCTTAAGGCTTATACAAGGAAGAGATCACTCTTCCCCTAACCGTCCCTGCCAAAAACCTAGAGAAAATAAAATAAGATAACACAAAACAGAAAGATCCTATTGTGCTTGTGGATACCAATAAAATGTTTAAGTTTTTATTATAAAATATTATTTACATGAAATAATATGTATATAAGTTATATACAAGAAATTTTGCTTAGGAAGAAAACATTAGCATACTTTTGGACCCTGCTTTGTATCCTTCCTAATTTTGTTTTGTTTTGTTTTTTGAGATAGGGTCTTGCTGTATAGTTTAGGCTGCCCCTGAACTAACTATATAGTCCAGGATAGCCTGGAACTTAAGGCAATCCTCCTGCCTTACCCTCTCTAGTGCTAGGATTATAGGTGTGTGCCACCACACGTGGCTATCCCTCTCAATTTCTTCCAGCTCCTTTCCTTGAATGGAATCACTAAACCAAATTCTATTTGTTATCATCTCATTTTCCTTCATTTTTTTGTATTTATGAAATATATATTCATTAAAATCTGATTATTCAGTTTTGTGTGGTTTTGAATCTTATATAAATGAATCATACTGTATGTATTTTCTGCAAGTTGCCTTTTTTGCTTAATTTTATGTTTGTGTTTCATTCATGTTGGCAGGGATAGCTACTATAATTCTTTGCTTATTCTTTGTATTCCGTTGGAATAATATAATAAAATTTATTTAGCCAGTCGGCCTTTAGTGGGTATTTGTGTTGGTTTTCAGTTTTTACTTTTACAAAGGACACTATTTTAAATTTATAAATTTCCTAATATACACATACAAGTTTCTTTGTAGGGTATATAAATAGAAATGGAATTACTATGCATATTCAACTTCACAAAGCTAAATTGTTTTGCAAGGGATCATATCAGCTTATCCTCTCACTAGAGAGTATGAGATCCACTGTCAAGTTCACAAACATTTGGTATTATATACAGCCTTAATTTTTGCCATTCAGGTAGATGTGAAGTAGTATCTCATTATAGTTTTAATTTGCATTTCCTTTCTTATTAATGAGGTTGAGAATCTTTTCATGTTTATTGGCCAGATTTCCTCCTCTGTGAAATACCTATTCTTTTTTGTTTTTTTTTTCCAGTACCGGGAATCGAATTCATGACCTCACACTTGCCAGGCAGGCACTGTGCTGCTGAGCTAAATCCCCAGCCCTGAAATACCTATTCAACACTGTTTGCCTGGTTTTCTTTTTATTAAGTATTGAAGTTTTTTATATATTCCAGATACTAATCCTTTGTCAGTTATATCTTTTCCCAGTTTGTAATTAATCTTTTCACTTTCTTTATGTTATTTTTAAAATATAAAAAAAAAAAATCTGTATTTTCCTTATTTGTTGCTTGGTTGGTTGGTTTGCTGTTTTTACCATACTGGGGTGTTACGTTTGTGTCTGGATGTCCCCCCAAAGCTTCATGCAATCAAGGGACAGGCTTCTAGAATTTATGATTGATTCATGGTCCAATGTTGGAATTATGGGTGTGAGTGCTACACCCACCCTGGGATGAGTAGTTTGCATACAGTGTAAGGGAGGGAAAGAGGCTGCTTGCTGCCACTCCTCCCTTTTTGCTCTTGTTGCTTTTGCTGTTTTGTGCCACCTTGAACTGTTGCCCTCTGCCATGTGCCACCCTGCCTTGGAGCCAGCTGATTATAGACTGAAACAGCCACAAACTGTAAGCTAAACAAACCTTTCCTTCCTTAATTTTGGGCGTTGGGTGTTTTGTCTCAGCAACAAGAGAAAAGTAACCAAGATATGAGGATTAAATCCTGGACCTCATGTGGGCTAAGCAAGTGCTCTAACACTGAGCTACATTCCCGAATCCCTAAATATTAATATGGTTAAACATATCAATTGTTTCCTTATGGTTTGTATTTCATCATTTTAGAAACCCTTTCCAGCACCCAAATTCTAAAAGCCTCCTATATCTTTTTCAAAAAAATTATTAACAACTTTTCCTCTCATCTTTAATCATTAATCCCCTGGATATGCCTTTCATGCAAAGCATGTGGTAAGGGCCTGGTTTCATGTTTTCCCATGTAGAGAACTATTTGGTCTGGCACCAACAACTTTGAAGTTCATTCTCTTTGCATTTAGCATCGTTTCTAGCTCTGCCATAGCCACATCTTCATATAGGTACAGGTTTATTTCTAGCCTCCATATTTAGTTCCACTGGAAATTGTCCATCCCTGACTTTCTATCCTACTGATGAATTTCTTCTTTTGGTTTTTTTCCGGTACCAGGAATTGAACTCATGACCTTGTGCTTGCCAGGCAGGCGCTGTGCCACTGAGCTAAATCCCCAGCCCCTTGAATTTCTTCATTATATTCAGACTTCTTAGACATAAATATGGAATTGATTTTCGTTTGTAGGTCTCTTTAAATGCCTTTCAATGTATTTTTAATAATTTACTCTATAAAGATATTATGAAACTTTTGTTAAATTACTCCAAGAAATTTTATATTTTTGCTACTTTTGTCAGAATATTGTAAAATAATCTCAGAAGGTGGGCATCACTGGGACCATCTTTTTTTTTTTTTTTTTTGGTTTTTCTCCGGTACCGGGAACCGAACTCATGACCTTGTGCTTGCCAGGCAGGCGCTTTGCCACTGAGCTAAAT
>NW_004955425.1:1606796-1615455 GCF_000276665.1 Chinchilla lanigera | reverse complement strand
CTACATCCCCAGCCCTACTGGGACCATCTTATAGGCTATCATACTCTTATATCCAACAATCTTGCTTAATTCTCATGTTTATTATAATAATCTAGTGATAGGTTATTTTTTATTTTCTACATGAGTAAACATATTCTCTATAAATAATGTCAATTTTATTATTTTGCTTCCAATCTAATTTTTACATCTTTCCTTCTTTACTGGCTAAGATTTCTGGCATGATGCTTAAAAGAGGTAGTCATGTATGGGATGTGATTTTGGACAAAACAGAAAGATTCTTTAAGGACCAGAATAATCCATAAAATCTTCCTAGAGGGCAGAATTGAAGTAGCTTCCCATCTGGATGAGGATCCTGGTTATGCTCTTCAATTTTTACCATAATAAAATATACTTCTGCCCTTGTTCCTAAATCTAGAAGAAATTCACATGGGATGAGGCATAGAGTAATTGCTTTATGTAAGTTATTTTATTTAACATACAATGAGTAAGACTATGAATAAGTAAGATTATGGCAGAGTAATTTGCAATAAACTAATGCTCTTTGTGAAAGTACTAGAACAACCATGCAAAATACTGCCTCCCATCACTTGAAGCTTTGGAGAATTCCTGAGGCAACCAGGGAGTTCACATAAGAAGAAACTACACAGAGAGAATCAAAGACCAGAGATTTCCACTTCTGAATGTAATAGAGCAGCTGGAGGCAGATTTGTACTAACACAAAAATCAATTCAAAATTCTAGAAAAAATTCCAAAAAAGTAATTGAAACGCATTGAGGAGCTTCTCAAACAGCTAAGACTTTATGGATAGGTTGAATGGTACGCTGCAGCTATTTTTAACCTGGATATTTGCTGATTTGGGATAAAGATAAGAATCTAGTTCCTCCTTAAATCTTTGCATTTCAACAGCTACACCTCTTCTAGACCTTGGGTGCTTGGTTAAGAGTATGAGGGTCACAATTTTTTATTGTCCTAAGCTAATCATAGTCTTATTTCCCTACCAGAGACTGATTCATCCACAGGCACAGGGATTAATTCTGGTCAAAGTCTGCAAATCTGTGATGGAGTATGGAAAAAGCTTGTGGGAAAGGTTTATTCCCCCATTTAGAAAGTTACACAGCTGAGCTGGGCCTAGTGGTGCACACTCATAATCCCAGCACTTGGGAGGCTGAGGCAGGAGGATCACTGCAAGTTTGAAGCCAGCCTGGGCTACAAAGTGAGTTCAAGACAGCTTGAACTGCAGAATGAAACCCTGTCTTTTTGTCTCAAAAAGACAAAAAAAAAAAAAAAAGCTACACAGCTGAATGTGGTGGCACATGCCTGTAACCCCAGCATGCTGGGAGGCTGCGGCAGAAGGATAGCAAATCTGGCAACTTAGTGACTTAGCAAGACCCTATCTCAAAAAATTTAAAAGGGCTCAGGATATAACTCAGTGAAAAGTCCTGAGTTTAATCCCCAATACTCCTTCCCCCCCAAAAAAAGTAACAAGAGGGGGCCTCTTTCTTCTGGTGGGTAGATTGTTTCTGTGCACGATGCCTAGAAATTGTGGCAGCTGTCACATAATCAGGAACTAAATTAGCACAAGGACAATCAAAAGTAATGAGGATGATGGACTAAAAATAGAAATAACCTTAGTGTAAGGGACTAAATTAGCCAACCTTGACAATACCATACCTTGGGGCTCATACTGTGATATAATAGATTTTCTTTATTATTTATGCTACTTGAGTCAAGGGCTCAAGTCCCTTGCACCCAAAGGCATCCTCATAGCTCTACATACAAATGATGAAAGAAGATAAAGAGAGAGAAAAGATGAGTAAAACAAAGTGTTCAGGCTGTTCAGCAAGAGGTGTTGTCAGCAGAGGTGAGGATGCTGCAAGAAGTGGTCAGGAAGTCAGCCTCTGCCACTTCTGTGCACTCACGCCAGTTTTAACTTCTGTGAGCCTCCATTTCATCATTTATAATTTTTTGAAAGTAGGTGGAAAAATCATCTGATCCATTCTGATCTTTAAAAGGGGGCAGTTGAAAACAGTTCACCCAGCTTACACTAGAAGTCCTCAACTGTGATGCATATTGGGAAAAACTAGAAAGCTTGTAAAACTGACCAACCCGAGCTACAACGCAAACCAACTTATCGCAGTCTTAAGAGGTGAAGGGAAAGCATTGGTATTTTAAAGCTTACAAGGTGATTCCATTATGCAGCCAAGGTTGGGGACAACTAGCTGAAAGGATTCTATAAACCTAATGGTAGTGGGTGTGGTGGTGCACACCTGTAATCCCAGCACTCAGGAGGCTGAGGCAGGAGGATCATTGCGAGTTCAAGACCAGCCTGGGCTACAAAGTGAGCTCTAGGCCAGCCTGAACTGCATAGCGAGATCCTATCTCAAAAAGACTGAAAAATAAATAAATAAATAAATAAATAAATAAATAAACAAACAAACAAACAAACCTAATGGTAGGTGTCCACCCATTGGTAGAAAAAGGGATTGGGAAAGAGGCAGAAGTCATCAAAAGTGCATGTGGGGACCCCTCTGAATTTGGGATCCCTGTCTACTACTAAGAGGGTCTGTACAGACCACAACTCCCAGGAGGCACTAGAAATCTATGAAGAACCTAGACACAAAAACCAAAGATCCTTCCTTTGCAGACTGAAGGATAACCCCACTTGCACAGAACTTTGGAACTCCCATCGAATGATGCAAAGTTCACTCTTATACTAAGGATTCCCAGCCTTTTTGCTTGGGCATAAACAGGAGAATTTAGAAAAAGAAGAAAAAAGGTAGTCTCTCATTAAGTAATTAAACCAGGTTTTTAGCGGGGGTAATCAAAAATTCAAGTCATGTTAAATTTTAAAAAGAGAGTTGCTTCTACTATTACGTGAGATGTCAGGACGTGGAATGTGAGCACTCGTTCGATTGTAAAGGCCCAGGAACACCCTGATCTTTGATTGAGTCCTCCCTTAGCAGCAGCCCAGAGACACACCAGTATCATCAGGTCAGACTGGCACAGGCAGCCAGTAAGGGTCAGACTCATATCTACCTGGAAACGGTTCCCTCTTTCACTACAGAGGTAAACTCTCTGTGGAAGACTTCAAGGAGGAGGTATAAAGCACAAGAAGGAACACTAGCCAGGTGTGGTGGTGCACACCTGTAATCCCAGCACTGGGGAGGCTGAGGCAGGAGGACTGTTGTGAGTTCGAGACCAACCTGGGCTACAAAGTGAGCTCAAGGCCAGCCTGAACTGCATAGAGAGACCCTGTCTCAAAAAAAAAAAAAAAAAAAAAAGAAGGAACTCTACATCAAAACCCACTGATCAACCAACTTACCAGGCACAAGACCTTGAACTGGTCACTTTCTTTGTCTGTATCTCAGTTTTTTCTTTTCTAAGGTCAGGCATTTATGATTTTCAGTGTCCCTGTCAAATTTAAATTTAAGTTTGCTCCATCTCTTGGGAACAGGGTGTTCTTCACCCACCTATCAACATGTCTCTTAGAGACCCAAGACAGACAAAATAGAAGTTATGAACTTTAGCACTTTCCAAGGCCAGATGACAGTGTACAAGAAAGCAGCCAAGGGTGGGGACTTCAGCCAACACAAAGTAACAGGCCTCATCCGGGGCAGCAGGCCCCCCACACACGGGGCAGCTGCCACTCAGCCCCACACAATGCTGCCTTCAGCTTTCATAGGAAAAAACAAAATAAAACCCATACTTTCATATAGTCTCCTAATTATTCTATCATGGCAATGAATTCCTTTTAAAATATTCTATGTGTCAAGATACAGCTGTGCTTACACACAGCCCACAGACTAGTACTTTATGACCTCTGGAGTAGAGGATGTTATATGATAAAAGTTTACTCTTCATAAATGGGCCTTTGCAAGTTGGTCATTGATTTCCTCTTCAGTTAAAATACATTCTGCAGAAGCCCCACTTGGAGTTTTAAGCAGAACTGGAGCAACACCTTAAATGCATGCACCTTAAATGCATGCCTTTCACCCCACAAAACCGTGCTACTCTGCAATCCAGGAGAGTCCCCACTGGGCCTCCAGAGCCCCTCTGTACAGCTCAAAGCTTTGCCCCTCAGAAAAGTGCTGGAGCTCAAGAAGTAGGAGCTATGCCAGCCCTTTCACACCATCTCCTCTCCCATGTTGAAGCTAACATGTTCTCCAAGGTAACACTGACCCAGCAAAAAACGTCTGTGGTAAGTAGTGACAATAGAGGAGTTAAGGGGACAGTCACAGTGGCTCAAACCACAGCCCCAGTGGTCAGGTGGTAGGAAATGTGGTTACTAATGAGACTGAGGCCATGTGACTACTCTTAGGTGGATCCACTTCCTGGTCCAAACTCTGCTTGGTTAGTCCTAAACAAAACTCTGCTTGGTTAGTCCTAAACAAAACAGAAGAATGTCAGTTGAGTTTCCTATTTAACTAATTGTGACTTAACAAAACACTCTCAGATCTTATTATCAAACACATTTATTCTTAAAGCGAGAAGTTCATGAAGGATAGCTAGAAGGGAGTGAAATATTTACAGTAGAAAAATTATGGATGCTAGTCAAACTTCAAATACTGTTATCACAGAGTTATTCCAATAGTATTTTTTCAGCATGGCAGATTACATGTTAAAATTAACTGCATTCTCTTAACACCTCTCAATGAATGTGCTCTGTAGAAGCAAATATTTTGGAACTCCTGCCCTTAAGATCTTACAGAATGAACATATGCACACACAAAAACAATTTATATCCATTTTCTAAAAAAAAAGAAGTATTTTGATTTCAAAGGAAATTAAAACAGCTAGACAAAAATAAGTAAGAGAGAGACTGCTAGTTCTACGTGCAAGGTACTAGATTCTTGTACTGAGAACCCTAGTGTCAATCCTCACTTCAAATATCACATTGAAAAAGTGCGGCAGAAAAATGAGTCACCTTCAATATGAAGGACCTGGCTGTGTACACTGACAGCACTTTTGAAGATACAACAGTATTGTAGGAGGAATGCCAATGTACATAACAGACCTCCTTATGAGGCCAAACACCCATGAGTCCTCAGATGACCATTCAGATGTTTGGGTTAAGCAACCAGAGTGCTCTGGTTTAATCAAGGCTCTTGCAAAGAGCTTGGCTGTGACCTTGAGCTCCTACACGTTGTCAGCCATTGGTGACAGCATGGCTTTTATTGATCAGCATTCTGCTCCAAAAAACCAAGTCTTGATCACAAAGTCTTGTATCACATTTGACTGCAAAGACAGGTTTGCTTAAACTTTTCCTACATCATGATTTTTGAAAGATCATGTTTACACAGAAAAGCTTCCCTTAAGATCTTAATTCTCCAGAATTATAGATCTTCTTCCTCCAGTACCATCCCAAACCTGGGAATTTTATTTGGCTTTTCTCCACAAGAATATATAAATGGATCTCTTTCCCCTCTGTGAGGTATTTGCCCAGGAGAGAACCATAAAACCAACTTTAAAACACAAAACAACCTTACATGTTCTCACTGACAATTAAGTACCGGACTTTCTCTCCCACTCTGACTTGAGCTTCGGAGCCCTTCTTGTACAGTACACCTCTCACACATTCCTCACACCATTAACACAGCTTTCCATCACCATCAATTCTCCTTCCTTAACTTTTGCTTGGCCAATGTGAAAGCTAATGAATTGAGAGGGAAGGAGGAAGGGCACTGAAAAAGCATTATTTTTCTAAAAATAGTTCCTAGGCTGTTACTTGAGTCTCTAAAACAAAATTGGGTAGCATCATCCACATCAGACCCCAACGCTAAATTCTCAAGTGGCCATATCTTCTGTAGTCAGGCCGCAAAGCTCAAACCTAAACCTACTGATGGAAGAAAGTAGCAAATACTTCCTAATATTGAGCAATACCGACCTAGAATTGCACAGGGACTATGACAAGTCAAGAGCAGACACTAGGTTGCTTAATTCATCGATAAGATGCCAAGTTCTCCATTCTCCCCCAGCTCTGCCATTCTGGAAAGAGCCCACTAGCCATCCTTGGACTGCCAAAGACTGTTGACTCTAACTCAGTCTTATGGGGCGCCTGGTGGAATGCACAGTCTTGGGGTGCCATGTGCGCCTGTACCCCATCAGGCTTCCACTGTACATGGACAATTCTGTAATTCTGACCCTCATTGTTGTCCCAGAAGACCTGCCCATTAGCATGGTAAGAAATGCAGAACTCAATTTTCTCCTCAGTTGGAATGACAAGGGGTAAGTCAATGGTAAATGAGAAGGTGTCACTATCAGAGCTGCCATACACATTCTTCATGTAGACACAGTCCACATCTGTGTAGCTTTTCCAACTATCAAAAGTGATACGGACCTGAACTCTCTTCTCAAAGCTCATGTTTTTCACTTTGACAGTCCCAGTCACTGTGCGCTCTTGCAAAGAGCAGTTCTCCAGGCAGACAAAGTTCTTCTGAAAATTGTTCCGGAAACTTAAGTAATCAGTTGCAGGCTGAGGAAAATCTAAAATCAAGTTTTTCTCCTCATGGAGTTTTAAGCCAGAGGAGATATCATTAAGATCCAAGAGGTCAAACTGGAGATCCCATGCAGGATCTTCTGGGAGGTCAGAGAAGACATGGATAGCAGTCAGAGAGAGGCCCTTGGAGTCAGCAAATACCACCCGCTTCTTGGCTTGGTTGTGTGAGCGCTTCCATTCGTTCTGTGATTTGGCTTCCTGTTTGAGGTTGAGACACGGTTTCAGGGGTTTTAATTTATTCACAAAATTTCTTCTTTGAAAGTCATTGTAAGGACCCAGGAAATTCTTCAGAGGTGGTGAATGAGCCAAGCAAAGCCTCATGGCCACATCCACTGGCATAACTGAACCTGTCAAAGGACGTGGATCCAAAACCTGGATCATTCTGGAATGCAAAAGGAAGAAGGGTTATCACCTACATCTGAAATGTTCTCTGCCTGAACCCCAATACACATGTACAATTTTTGTACTGATAGAATTACAGGCAGGGCGTACAATACCAGATGATTACATCTGCACTGTGTCTGCCTCTGCCCTTGGCTGGCAATAGGGTCATAAGTGATCTGCTTACAACACTCAGAGGAGGATTCTGTTTCCCTGTTTGAGAAATGAAAGGGTTGGAAACAATGATGTCTAATTTGCTGGGTTCTGGACCAGTGTTCTCAAACCTTTCTGGCCACATAGGCTAAGGAGTTAGTTCCTTTCTTATAGACAGAAAGAAAGAGAAGGAAGAGAGAGAGAGAGGGAAGGAGAGAGGAAGGAAGGAAGGAAGAAAAAAAAGAGGGAGAGGGAAGAGGGAAGGAAGGAAGAAAGATTGATTCAGAGTTCTGTGACTTATAGGCTATAGTAGACCTCTGAGAGGGTAGAACTAAGGGGGTAGCTATATTCTTTTTTTTTTTTTTTTTGGTCTTTTTGAGACAGGGTCTCACTATGTAGTTCAGATCAGCCTTGAGCTCACTTTGTAGCCCAAGCTGGTCTTGAACTCACAATGATTCTCCTGCCTCAGCTTCCGAGTGCTGGGATTACAGGTGTGCAGCACCACACCCGGCTATATTCTTAAAGTTTCCCCAAAGATTCTAAAGACCAGGCAAGTTCTTTGGGAGCCATAGTTTTAGACCCCCTCTGGCTGTTATTGCTTATTTTGCTATTAATTTGGTTACACTGCTCTGAAAGAGTAATCCACTTGAAAAGAAAAAAAAAAAAATAGCAATAAAAATTTCCATGCAACAGCTCTGAGAATGAAAAGCTAACAGTCTAAGTCAGAATTATCTTTGCAGTTTGACAATCATGCTTGCCCTCATTTTCACAGATGTCTCTATTTGTTACATTAAATAATCATTTTACTATATAATTCTATGTTGGACACCTTAAAAACAATAAAATTTATTTTAAAAGAGAAAACTCTGGTTTCTTGAAAATTGATCTATTTTAAAACATATATATTAGTTATATGAATTTCTAACGATTGAAAAACTTTTATAGAAAATACACCTAAGGTTAACAATCATCTCCGGGTGATAGGATTATGGATGATCTACTGTTCTTTGTACTTTTTTGGTATTTTCTAATGTGTGGGCAAGGGATATTTATAAATAGACCAAGAAAGCTATTTAAAACTTAAACACAACTATGCTCAGCAATATTAAACCAAGCAGCATCCATCAAGAAGGTTTTTTTCTGGCCTTTAGCCCTCACTGTATGTTGCCAAGCTTAAGGAACTGGGATTTTCCCCACCTATCTTTGCCTTCCAGATAGGAGACGTGTGAATACTGTACATGCCATTTCTCAGTTTGGCTTTAGTAACTCTCTCCATAGCAGCTCTAAGCACAGAGGCAAGGCGTCATTTTCACAACATGGACAATAAAGGACATTCACAGAATTTATTAGTCCAAGGACTTTTCTGGGAGACCTACAAAGTTAGAGCAAACAAATGAAAACTAAACTATATTTGTGGTTCTAATAATAGTTAATAGGCAAGATTGTTAGAGAAGCTTGTTAAGTTATATCTAGAGAAACTAAAGTATTTATGGGAGGTTCTTATTTTTGTTTTTAGGTTTTGCATTTACAGAAGGACAGTTTTAGCATTGCGCGATTTCCCTGAAATTTTAAGGCCTGGCCACAAGTTAAAAATAATACGGGTTCTTTTTTTTTTTTTTTTTTTTTTTT
>NW_004955425.1:1589261-1606696 GCF_000276665.1 Chinchilla lanigera | reverse complement strand
TGCTGGGATTATAGGCATGCGCCTCCATCCCTGGCTTTGTGTTCAAATTCTGAGACTGTCTTTGCTGTGACAATCCATGATAAGAGTGGAGGAGAGCAAATGAGTGCAGAGTGGAGAAAGAAGGAATGCAAATATCGCCCTATAATTTTTGCCTCCAAGAAAAACCACCTACCCAGAAATGTCACGGTGCTGTCACAAGGTAAGCTGCCTGAGTACCTGGGGCACTTGGGCAGCACCCAAAGATAACAGTAGCATCAATGAGGGAATCTGAACTAAAGCTGACTCACGTTTCTTATTCAGGATGCTGATTGCCAAAACAGACTCTCCCTAAGAAATACAGTAAAAAAAATCCACACCTCCAAGGCCTCCGGAGTGCCAGATTCAACCGTCGCCCTGCCCTGGGGTCTCTTTTGCAGAGACAACAGGAGAACGCCCCTCAACTTCCCCGAAGCTGCACATTTCCATCTGTCCTGCGCGCAAAGTGGCAGTATACCTACCTGGTGCAACTCATCAGGCACAGAGGAGGCGGCGGACCGTGAGAGCCGGCACCCCGCTGCCTGCGCAAGTTCGCAGCCCTCAGCTCCCCGCTGCACCCCTTCTGTGGCCGCGCGCGCTGGCTGCGAGTCTGAGCCAGAAAGGAGGCTTATCAGCGCCGAGCCACGTGGACCGAGCCCTTGGGCCAATCCCGGGCGGCGGGCCGGATGTCGCAACCAATGGGCGCCCAACTGCGGCGCCAGCCCTCATCCCGCGAACGTGATCTCCGCGCGGCTGAGTGTACCGAGAGCACGCTAGATCCCCAGGGTGGGGCGCCAAGGATTCCCGGGCGGGCTGGAACCCTGGGAGAGTGACGCCAGGCACGTAACGCTCTGGCGGGGAGAAAACGCGGCAGGCTTCACCCAGGCCGGCGCCAGGTCCTCTGGAGTTGGAGTGTCTGTTCGCTGGAAATATGTCGGTCTGTACACAATTGAATCTGAGCATGGGGAGCTGTGGCTCGATCCAAATGCATATATTACCCAAAATGTTTATATTGTTCATAAATTTGTGCATGCGCGCACACTGGCCTGTGCAGTCAGAAGCCGGCTGCACTTTTGCTGTTTGGGGGTGTTGTTGCTGTTCGTTAAAATGAACCCACAGATGCACCGTACAGTAGGGAAAGGCTACCAGGAATTACCAACTTCTGTAACACACATTAGGAAAGCACGTGAGCGCCAGAAAACAATAAAAATGATACAGAATTTTAAAACAAATGAGAGGAAATCAACAATAATTGATACATTACATATTGTTATCTTCAAAGCAGTTGTCCAGATTGCCAGATATAGGCATGCAAGACTGATCAAAAAAAGTTAATCTTTAACTGTTCCTTTCAATAAACCAATAGAAACTAGTATTACAATTATCTTAGCTATCTTGTGTATATAAGTACACCTATTTTTTCCCTTCCTTCTTTCTCTTAGTTTTGTTTTGTTTTTTTGGTTTTTTTGCATGTTCCCTTGTTAATGCTCACAGTAACCCCAGGTACCATCCTCTGTCATTAATTCCATCTTATAGAAAGGGAAACTGAGGCACTGAGCAATCAAGAGAACTGTCCAGGACCTCACCTCATAGGTAGAGCTGAGACAGAAGCTGGCTGATGCTAGGGCAGTAACCACTGCACAACACGGTCTTTCTTTAATTACCCAACAACTATTAGAAGGACAGAGATGGAAGGTGGCTTATGTATCATTGGCATCAAATAATAAATTCTTCACAGTTAAGGAATTCAAAACTTAAAGAAGTTGAGCTACTTGCCTGAGGCTGGTTAGATCAGAGCCAAAGCTAGAACCCTGGGTAGAATCTTTTCCTCTCTGCATAATTGCATTTTGAGCTAAAAGTGAATATTACCAGTTACAGCTATGAAGCACTTTAAAATGATAAGAATTTATCGTGGCTGGGCATGCTGGTACATACCTGAAGTCCCAGCTATTCAAGAGGCTAAGGTAGGAGGGTCACATGGTCTAGCTAGTTAGACAACAAGCTGAGCAAAGTAGCAAGACCTCTCTCTCTCTCTCTTTTCTTTTTCTTTTTTCTTTTTTTTTTTTTTTTTTTTTTTTTTTTTTTTTTAGAGACAGGGTCTCTCTCTCTGCAGTTCAGGCCAGCCTTGAACTCACTTTGTAGCCCAGGCTGGTCTCAAACTCGCAATGATCCTCCTGCCTCAGCCTCCGGAGTGTTGGAATTACAGACGTGCACCACCATGCTCGGCTAAGACCTTCTCTCAACAACAGTAACAACAATAATAATTTGTTGTGATCTTGTTTGGAGAGAGTGGTGTGCATTCATAGAAAATAGAATATGGTCCTGTTTAACAAAAATGTTAACTGATTATTTAAAGATGATGAAATTATGAGTAATAAAAATGCTTTCATTGTTTTGTTTCTCTGTACTTTTAAATTTTTTACAATGAACATGGAAAACTTTATGAAATTATTTTAAAGGGTTTTAAAACTTTCAACTAACACATAGAGTCCACATGCTTCGGGCCAAGGACTGTCACACCAGTTGTCACACCATCCTGAGAGTGAACTTGTTTCTGTTCACTCTGCTTTCTCTCCTGCCCCCTGGTGTTGGCTAATGCCCTGAAAGTCACTTTGTTTCACCCCCTTCAAATGAAAGATTTAGGGAAACAGCCCTCTCTCCTAGGAGTCACATTCAGTAACCCTCTCAGTGCTCCAGGCCCCTCACATCCTGGCTCTAACTACCCTTGATTATGGGATGCAAGGGACCGGAAGAATCCGTGTTCTTAGTTGGGAATTGTGCAGTGAAGATGGGATGGGCCACGAACTGTGAGGAGTTTAATTATTATTTGTGGGCTTTCTCCAACTGTGGTTCGGCAGCATGCAGACACTGCTTTGTCTTACTGATCTTAACGATAAATCTGTCATCTGGAGGTTACTGAGCAGCGCAGTGTCTGTAATGCTGTATCAGCAGCTTACCAAGATTTATAAGCCACAGCCCTTCGACTGTGAGGAGGTTACAGCCTTCATTATAGAAATCCAAATTCATGAAACAGCCAAGGGACATTTTAAGGAGCTGCTAAGCAAGGGAATAATGATCTTCTGGCTAACATAAATGGGCTACTTAAAACTTCGCTCAACATATTATAAGAGAGCTGCCCCTGTAGGGGAAAAATCCTGGCAGGTTCCTAGGTTACCAGCTTATGTTCTGCAACTTTGCCTTGTTCTCTGTGACCAATCAAGAAAGTATTTGAGAATTAAATCTTATAGTCATTAACATTAAAAAGCTAGTATTGAGCCATGGCTAGTTTTCACCTGGACAAAACTTGTAACTGATCTTGTGCCACAGTGCAGCATCAGTGATGTTGGAAACTGCTCACTTTGATGGAAAGGGCCAGAACTTCCACTGAACCGTCTAAGTGATCTGGAATGTTCTCACCCTGGAACTCTCAAACTCACAGAGTTTCTGTGGACTTACTCTCAGGAGCTGCAAGTTTTCCATCTTTCTTCATTTTTAAATGCTTGGATTCCTTTTCTGGGAAGAGTCTCTAAAAATGAAAGGATATATGTCTCGGTTCTTCTGGATGACTCCTTCAGATCTGAATATGACACCGTTTCTGTGCAGACACAGCTTCTGGGGCTCACAGGATGGAAGGAATCTTACTTTGAGATTTTAAATTCAGCACGGACGGGAACCCATGACCACAGGGACTCAGGTTATCTTGTCAGCTGCCAGTGCTTAATTCACCGGAGGCCTGCCCAGTCCACCCTCTTTTTCCATGATCAACTCCTACTTACCATCCCTCGTCTCTGTTAACTCTTCCCATAAAGAGAGCTCACAGCACAAGGGGGTTTGGCTTGAAAAGACCTGATGATGCTGTGGTGCAGCCCCGGGGTGGTACGTACCTCTCCAAGGTGTTGCAGTCTTTGGAGGAAGACGTGTGAAAATTTACAATCCTGTGCCTGTTCCCGACCACATCTGACTTCACTTGTGAATGGCTTTAATTGCTCTTTTCTCTACTGGACTGGAATCTGGCTCTGTAGAACCCATTTGAAACCACTTGTTCTCATCCTAAACCCTAGAGCCAGACCAAACAAGTGTAACTGTTGACAAATTTTTTAGTGAGTAACATCACGGCTTGAATCATTTAACTTTTTCTGGTAGGGTCTGGGTTTTGTTGAAAGTCAATGGATTGTATTTATGGATGTGGTAAGAATATAATAACACATTTGTGTCTTTGAGCAAGAACTAAATTTTTTAATTTAGCTTTTAAAAATTTTTAAATAATGGAACACTTTTTAAAAAGTAATAGAGGAAATTTCTTTGTTTAAAGAATGACTCAGGCTGAAGCAGAAAGGATTTCACATTTGACTTTTGCCTTGGCAACTAAGTGAGACCTTATCTCAGAATGAAATGTTTAAAAGGGGTGGGGAGGGAGATCAGTGTTGGAGTGCTCGCCTTGCACTCACAATCTCCAGGACTGGAGGAAAAATAAGACTCATTGGGCATACAAACAACCATTTCTTGCCATAACTTTTGAAAATTTGAATTTTAAAAGGTTTTCTATTGAAATTATAACTTGTATAATATTTACTTTTTAAATTTAATTTTGAGTAGGGAATATCTTTACATTGTTTCAAGATAAGATGTGGAAAGATATTGAAAGCATTCTCTCTCTAAGAACCCAGTCCTCCCACCTCCTCATGTCACAGATCTCCAGGGTTTGGTAATGCAAACACAGCACATAGAAATGCGTGTGTGTGTGTGTGTGTGTGTGTGTGTGTGTGTGTATGTGTTTAAAATAGGTATATCCTAAGAAAAAGTATGTATGTCACACAATTCATATTTCTCACTTGATCTCATCTTACGGAGATGTCGAAAATACTGGCATGATTCTAGATGGGACAACTTTATGAGATTTTTGAACTGGGTACTTGCAAATAGTAGCAATTGATTTATTAATAAATAAGAATTTTTAATTAAAAAGGCCAGAATTCGTACTTGAGAACAGAGAAGCATCATTTCACGTCTCAGTGAATCATAAGCTCTCTTCTATGGTTTCTTCTTCCTTCCCTACCTGTGTTAGATAGAAACACCAGTAACAGGTAAATGGATGTGATTAAAACCTAGTGCTTCCTTTGGGTTAGCTACTGTTTCAAGCACTTTTAAACATTGACTCATATAATCCTTATACGAATGCTTTGGAGTGGGAACTGATTTCACAGATGAGAAAACTGAGAAGGTCTGGTGGGTAACTTGTCCAAAATCACATGGCTAACAGGTGACAGGACCAGGTTTCAAAACTCTGTTTCATTTATACTACTAGTTTATCATGGTACATTGGAAAGAAAGATTTGTGTTATTATGTGTTTCTTTTTTTGGAAGAATCTTTTCATTTTATGTCTTGTACTCTGAGTAACTACTTTGAAGATGATGATACACATTGAAACAACTGTTATTCTATTGTTTGATTATGAAATTTTATTTTATTTTTTCATAAAATAAAAAAAATTGAACTCTCTGGCTTCCATGCTCCAAGTGTGTAAGCTGATCTGAATATGACAAGCACCACACTGTTATCTACCAAGACCAAAGAAGCTCTACAGATGGCCAGAGATTCAGAAACAGGAAGGCCTCTGTGAAATATCCGTGGATGCTCTGAGGAAGCAGTCGAGCTTGGGGAGGCTGGGAAAGGGGAAGAACTTACAGGAGGTGCAATTTAATCTTTGGGGCATTAGGGTAGGAATATAGCTTGTGACTCAGCCAGAGAGAGAGCAAATGAGATCACACTTGAAATGGTGCCGTCAGCCCACCAAAAGCGCAAGAGAAGAAACCAAGTGTTCTGAGTAGACTATGCTATGAGCCATTCAGTTTGCACCAAAAGCATTTTCAAGTCATAACTGTCATACCTGAAATTTGAGTTTTTGCCTCATGCCCCACCTGAAAATATCTCTGTAGGAGCAGGGAGCAAATCTGGGTGAGGGGTGAAGGCTAGTTGTTAGCAACAACAAGGGGTGCAAGACAGCACAGTAGAGATGGGAGGTGCTTTGGGTAGCGTGCGAGGAGAGGAGGGAGGGCAGAAAAAAGCATGGCACACTGGCCTCTCCAGTGACCGTTGGGAGAGGAAGTGGCACCTGCTGTGGTCGGGTTCTAAAATGTCCCCTAGACGTTTGCGTGTTCAGAGCTGAGGCTTTTGGAAGCAATTGGGTCATGAAGGCTCTAACTTCATCGATTCATGATTTGGTGACATTATTGGGAAGTAAGGGACACTTAGGAGGTAGTGTAGTTGAAGGGAGTGGGACTGTATATTGTCTCTAGCACCTTCCTTTCTAGTCTCCTTCTCCCTCCCCCCTTCCTCCCTCTCCCTCCCCTTCGTCTTCTCCTTCTCCCTCCTCCTCTCCCTGTGTCCCTCTCCTTGTCTCTGTCCTCCTTCCCTTCTCCCCCGTCTCCCTCCCTCTTTTCCTGGCAGCCATGATGTGAGCCACTGTCCTCTACAGTGCTCTTCTGCCATGATGCTTCTGCCTCACCACAGGCCTTAAAGCCATGGAGCCAGCTGACCATGGATTGAAACATCCGAAGCTGTGAGGCAAAATAAATCCTTTCCCCTTTAAGTTGTTCTTCTTAGATACTCTGTCACCACAAAGGTGACAGAGAAGTAAAAGGACATGGACCATATTAGGTTGTCCAAGAGACAAGTAGGTCACGTGAACTTCATACACATTTTTTACATGCGCTTTATGACTTTGGAGAAAGGAGAGGCCCTGAGGGGCAAGAGGAGCAGGACATGTTGGTAACAGAGAAAACAATTTGCTAGAAGTGAGGATTCTAGCTGGGGCATAGGGAGGTGGTGTATAAAGGATCAAAGGAAAAACTTAAATATTAATTTTTTAAGAGACAGGTCTCACTGTGTTGCCCAGGCTGGGCTGCAGTGGCTATTCACATGTGCAATCCCACTACTGACACTTAGCATAGGACCCAGTAGACATAATGCACTACAGCCCCAAACTCCTGGATTCAATGATCCTCTTGTCTCTGCCTCTGAGTATCTAAGACTATAGATGTAAACCACTACCCTACTAATATTAAAAACTATCTAAATCTGCTGGATTATCTTGAACAAAATTCCAGATCAAAATGCTATAAAATGAAATGAGCAATGAATGAAATAATCCAACTGTAGGAAAGGGATCATTGTTTCACAGTGATATCACATCTCCGAGTTGCTACAATTTCTCCATATTCATTGAAGGAAGTGAATGAAAGTATAAGTTAGAATCTAAGAATAAGTGACTAAAAAATCACTGAAGGACTTTTCTTTTGAGACAGATTCTAGCTAAGTCACTAAGTTGCCCAGGCTGGGCTTGCATCTGCTATCCTCCCGTCTCAGTGTCCCAGCATTCTTGGATTACTTTTTGTTTTCATTTTTGTTTTCTTGTTTTGTTTTGGTATGGGGAATCGAACTCAGGGCCTTGTGCTTACCAGGCAGGCACTGGGCCACTGAGCTATCTTGCCAGTGTGTTCTTGGATTACAACCAGGCACCACCACACCTGGCCTGAAGGACATTTTTAAAGGCTTTAATATGACTAAGGGCAAAGGGAAGGATTGTGCAAGGAAAGAAATAGAAACTAGACAAAATGTACCACAGTTCATGGAAAACGTTAACAAAATAAAAATGAAAAGAAAGAATACTCTGAAAAAGAATGAGGAAGTATTATGTTTACCAGTTAACAATCTATTATAAAGTTAGAACTTTTATAAATAAATTAATGCAAGAATATTCAGATTATACAGCAGAAAAAATACATCATTTATACAAGAGTAGTGAATCAGATCAGTGAAAGGAAAGAATCCATAAATAAACCTACTCACACATCAAAATTTAATATATATACAGTGGGAATTTCTAATAAGAGGAGGAGGAAAATTTCATGAATGGGTGTCTAGTTAGCCAAGTGGGAGATGAGGGTTGGAAGAATGTGTACAATAAATTGTTTTTATTCACTTATGTCTGTGGAAGGGGACTAAAGTGTTTTAATGGTGTAGCAACAGGCAAAAATGAAGCACTTCAAAAGGGGTGTCTCAGCCTGTTTTTGCATTGCTATAACAAAATGCCAGATGTTGGGAAATGTAAAGAAGAAAGGTTTGATTCATGGTTCTGGTGGCTGGGAAGCCCAGATAGCATAGTATAGGCATTTGACAAGGGCCCTGTGGCTGTGTCACTTGACAGAGAGCTCACATGGAGGACATCTGAGCAACAATCAGATGCATGAAGAAACAGATCACACAGCAAGGAGGAGGCAAGAGACAGGGGAGGGGCTTAGCTCACTCTTTTATAACAACCCACTCTCACAAGAACTAATGCATTCCTATGAGGTCTAACCCATTCCAAGAGGCCAATATTAGTCTCTCAGGAGGATAGTCATGAACCAGTTACCTCTCACCAAGTCCTATCTCTCAAAGGTCTTTTCAACACCCCTACATTGGGGAACAAGCTTCAACTTGAGTTTTGACAGGGACACATTCAAACCATGGCAAGGGAATGCTGCAAGGAGGCTGCTGGGCCGGTCCAATCTACTCTGTGCACTGTAACATTGATGACTTGGAGAGTTTCCATTTTTAACTCAGGACTTACAAACAAGAGAGGAAGTCTGACTGAATCCACTCAGTAAAAGAGAACTGACTTTCATGTTCTGTTCTTTCCTATCCCGGTTGTTTCCTTCTAAAGCTGGAGGAAACCCTTGGCTAATTGGATTTGCCTGTGCAAATGTATGTTTGGTGCTCTGTGTATGTTTTCCTGGTATCTTGCCGGTACATGCATGTCTGGTTTAGTTCTTTCTTTTTTCTTTTCTTTTCCTTTTCTTTTTCTTCTCTCCTCCTTTCCTTTTCTTTTTTAAAAAATGCATTAGAAATCAATCCCAGGGTTTTTTCACATGCTAAGCACACACTGTATCACTGTGCTATGTCCCTGCCTCTTTACTAAATCTTTATATCCTATGACTTTGTATTCTCTGCTTGAAAACTGAATAGTCTGATGTAGCAGCTGTTTAATCAGGCCACTTTAGTCACAGATTTCCCTTCATATAGTAGTAGAAAGGGTGGAAGAATAACTAGAATATTAAAGGCTCTGAGTTAGATTCCCACTGGGCAGGCAGGCAGGCAGGCAGGCAGGAAGGAAGGAAGGAAGGAAGGAAGGAAGGAAGGAAGGAAGGAAGGAAATAGAGAAAGGAAAGGGTAAGAAACAGAGAGAGAGGTATTTTTTCTGCTCTATCGTCTGGTTTCTGAACTTGGGATATGAGATGAATTTTAAAGCACCTTTGCAGGAGTACAAATTGAACACAAGGCCCCTTCTTGTAAGGTGCCATATTTCCTTTCTTACCTGACAATATTAACCTTCCCATCCTCTATCTCCCTCACACATACATAATTACACATACTGTATATCACATCACCCCACTCCCAGCTCTGGATATAACTGTTAATAATTTCTTCCTTCCAAAGATGTTCAGAGTTCCTTATTTACGTCTTTTAAACTAGAATGCAGTAGTATCTCCCTTATCCACGTAGAGGAAAAGCAGATCTGCTTGAGGCCAACTTTCTGTGGATCAGAGAACTATTACTGTTCAGTCACTACGTGTTAAGGATGTGGTGGAAAGTTCCAGTTGCAGGAATCAGGGAGGATGAACAAGTTTCCAGATCCCACTGAGTCAACTATTTGCACTGGGGACTTAATATTTTGTCAGAAATGTAGTAATCCTTCTAGAATGTCAACCACAATTTTGGAAATACCTCTCAAAGCCAGCTTTCTTCAAAACTTGTTTGTTCTCTATTAGCAAGGTGTTAAATTTTCTAATGTGAGGACTCTTAATCTTATGTCACTTAGTAAAACGGGAAACTATATGAAAGCCATGAGAGAAAGCAATAATGTCTCCAAATGTCATCACTTCCTAATCATAAAAATGTAGTCATCATGTAGTCAAGGTAATTATGGTGAGCAAGAAAGCATTCTTCCCTGGATAAATTATTTGACTTTTCATTTTCCGACCACTGGTGATTAAAGGAGAAATTTTTCTATCTGAAGAAGGAATAAAAGAAAGAAAATTCACATTATTAAGAACAAATTATATATCCAGCACTGCTAGGTCTTTTTGCATATTTGATGATGTAATCACTGCTACAATATAATATTTATTTAAAATTAAATAGTATTAAGTTGACAAGAACAGAGGACTATCACTTAAAACAGAATAAAGTATGATTAGATACCATTTTTTCTTGCCTTATTTCCATCCTGCATCATCCCAAGTTTGAAGTTTGGGTGCTATTTACAGGGTAAATCTTCACTGTGGTTGATACTACAAGAAGTTATTATTTTGCAAACTACAAACAGAAATGTGAGATTCAAATGGTACAAGTCACAAGGGTGGTATCTGGGCAATAAAATTTTACGCATAATAAACCCTTTCAGCTTCACAATTTCCTTTAAAACCTTTATTTCATTTAATCCTCATTATAACCCTGCGACATAAAATACAAACCAAAACTGCACTGAGAGTCCATCGCATCCCAGTCAGAATACACATACACACAATGGAGTATTATTCAGTCATAATGAACAATTAAATCATACACTTTACAGGATAAGGAACGGAACTGGAGCTCATCATGTTGAGCAAAATAAGCCAGATTCAGAAAGATGAGCATCACACATTTTCTCTCATATGTCAGGGGGAAGAAGAACAAAAGACAAGCTGAAAGTAAAGGAGGAATTACTAGGGAAGGCAAAGTGGGTGGGGGAAAGAGGACACCGAGGAGAGTAAGAGAGGGCAGTGGAGATGATTAGGGCGGATATGATTAAAGGACAAGATATGCATATATGGAACTGTCACACAGTTAATTTTATAATTAATATGAGTTAATCATTATAATAATACAAGATCCTGTGAAGCCATATTTACGATTTCATCTCACAGCTTGGGGAAACTAGGGTTCAGTTCAAGTGAATGACTGACGTAACTTCACAGCTTGCCAGTGATGGAGCCGGCTTTTGAAGCCAAGACCAGATCATGTGGATATACCTTACCTGAGGAATTCCCTTGTTCACTCATGGGTATTAAACTAGGATCTGCCCATGAGCACTTTGTTGGGTATCTGTCTCTTCCTTACCCTTACTATATTTAATCAGCAAGCAAGTCCTGCTTGCTTTTACTTTCTCAGTATTTCTCAGAATCTGTCATTTTCTCCACTGTCACAGTCATCCTCACCTCTTGCTTGAACTGCAAGAGCCCTCTTGCTAGGTTTTCCTGCCTTAGATTACGCCATTAAACTGTCTCATAGGCAACAAAATGCCTGAAATATAGTTATGAACCCAGACTCCAGTAGTTGCCCATAATCTAAATCTGCTAAAAATCTGAAACAAACTGCTCATTTCACAGACCTCCATGATCCCTGCCTTTCTCACCAACTTTATCTCCATTTGTCATTCTCTGGCCTTACCTATGCTCAAATTCTGTCCCTCAGCCTGGAGTACCCTCCCTCCAGTCACCTTTCCTTGACTAATTTCTAGTTATTTTTTGAGGATCACCCCAGATTTCATTTGCTTGATATGCCTTCCACGCCCTTCCCCACCTCAAGGACCTTTCTCTGTGAGCTCCATGAGGCCCTGGAAGTATTTTTATCATTTCATTTACCATCAACTTTTATAAAATCTGTTTTGGGTTGTGTCTTCCACTAGACCAGAAGCTCCTTGAGGGAAAGGACAATGTTTTATTTATCTATGTATCTCCAACAGCTGGCACACTACCTCACAAATGTATGCTAGGTCAACTAGATGCATTAATCATGAAAAAATACTTGCTGGCTTCAGAATCCTGCATGAGTAAGAAAGAAATTGAGAAGGTGACATTGAAATGATGTAAACGTAGTGAATTAGCAAATGGAAAGAACATGAATTATCAAAAGATGCTTTCAGAGTCTAGAGAGGAGTGTTGACAAAATCTCTAAATAAAAATAGTGAACTATTAAGTTGGCAGTGAGGAAGAAATGTTATTTCAAAAGTACCACAAAGCAGTGCCAACCAAACCACTCAGTGCCCTAGACCTAAGAGCCCAGCAAAAGAACAAGTTGTCCTAGGACATAGCAGATTTATTTTCAGATCACAAGCCAGATACTAGGATCAGAACTGGAATAAACTTCTGTTCTTTTAAACAATAACTCATGAAGAATTAATTTTTATTAGTATGTGTTTGTAATGCACAGTGCTTTTTTACATTTATCTTGCAGAATTACCTTGCAGATGTATTCACATCTTAATCCTTTTACTTCCCCTTCTGTCCTCTCCCATTCTCTGATCCCCTTACCATACCCACTAAGTCCTTGTTTCATAGCATCTATCTTTTATTTTGCTCCTTAAATTATTTATATTTTACATTCCTCATATAAGGGAAACCATGTGATATTTAACCTTCTGTGTCTGATTTATTTCATTTAGCATTATGCCCTCAAGGTGTATCCATTCTCCTACAAAGAAATTACTCTAATATATATAAAGCATTTGTCATCTTTTGATTATCCTTTGCTACTTCTGGCTGTTGTCCAACTTTTCTGTTTCTTCATGGGCCTCCAAATGGCTCTTTCCTCCTCATATCCTCTAATGTCTCCTTGGTTTTTGTCTCTCACGTTATTGTTTGTATGAGATACCACTGACTTTAAAATGTTCTGGAAACTTCTGCTGGCTAATATACACCTCTAATTATGGAAATTACACAGGCCAAATAAATTCCCACCTTGATGTGCCATGGTCTCTGCTTTGTTCTTGCTGTTCCCTCTGCATGGAAGTCCTTCACATGCCCTAACCTTATCCATCTTCCAAATTCCAGCTCAAATGTCTGATGTTAAATTTCATCTAACCCTAGAGACAGAATGCCCTGTTCTAGTCCCTGTGCTTTAGAGATGAATTTGCTTAGACAGCTAAAGTAGCTTTTGCAACCCTGGGTGATTTTATTTGTTTACACAACATCTCATTTATTAGACTATGAACTCTTCAGGGCAGATACCAAATATCATTCATTTCCGTATTCCTTGCCTTTATCAATATCTAGAACATTGTAGACATTCAAAAGATATTTGTTTAAATACTCTAAGGTCTTCTTTGCCCAGTATAGTCTCTCAAACAGAGATTATTATGTAGAAAATAGATAAAGGGGCAAGCATGAAGAAATGGAAGGAAATAGTGCATTTAAAATACAAGGTAACAAGAAAGGAAGGGAGGGGAGGGGAGGAAAGGAAAAGGAATTAAAAGAGAGAATTGAAGGAAAAATGGAAATAGAACTTTTGCAAATGAGGAAAGGAACAAGAGTTGGAGGAATCAGGGAGGAATGGGAAGGGAAGGGAAGAAAGAAGAATTAGTATGTATTATGTACATGTAGGAACTACATGTAGTAAACTATTATGTACATGCAGTAAATGTAGCCATTATGTACAAATAAATTTTTTAAACTAAAGAAAAAGAATACAAGGTGGCTTGGAAAAACTACACAAGGGCCTGGTAGAGACTTCCAAGTACTCTTCTGGATCTACTTGCTACATTTATGCAACACACTTTGTGCCTGGGGGAATTCACCTGTATGGACTATATTTGTGCCCCCTGGTTTCTGTCTGGGTTTGATAAGTGAGATATACTGGCAGGAGGGCTGGAGAAGAATAAGATTAAAGTATATTCTCCAGTTTCTACTGTGTTGGGCGGCTGTGGTAGGCTTTTCCCCCTTACTTGTGGTCATGGCTTCTAGCCATTTGTTGTCTCCATGGAGCTACTCACTGGGCTATGCAGTGGCTCCGTCCACTTTTCCTTCAGAACCTAAGGTGCTAATAACTTCCCGAGTTATTACTCATAGATTTCTCAAATCCAGGCCATAACTTTGTAATTACCCATTTTGATTATGCTATTTTTCTGCCAGAACGCCAGCTGACTCAAAGGGCAACAAGAGGCTAGATCTAGTAGGTGGTTTTAAATTATGGCAAGGGATTCAGATTTTTACCTTAAGTGCTATGGGAAGCCATTAAAGGGTTTAAGCACTAAGGTAGGTAATGAAGTTTGCGATTTAACAAATGAGTTTAACTGCTGCTGTGTAAAAAAATGGGAGGGCCAAGGTGCAAGAGGAGGACAAGGGAATCTAGTCAGGAGACAACTGCAGTCACAAAGATGACAAGTAATGTGCCACAACAGAATGATCTGAGACTAGCTGTAAAGATTGCAGCACAAAACCAAGAACAACAAAGCCATGAAAGCCTAGCAAAATCTTAAACAAAATGTACATGCCTGCACGACCTAATGTACATGACTAATGACCGTAGCCTAGACCCAGACTCCTCATCTGGCTTCCAAGATCACCCAGCTCTTGTCACTGAACTCTCTTGTTCCCCTCATGTGGTTTAAGTGGCCAGTTAAAATGGTCTTCTTACCAATCACAGTGCAACTTGTGCCTAGTACCTTCTATCTGGAATGTTCTTTCTTTCCTTCACATCTTACCCATCCTCCAAGGCCTAGTTCAAAAGACAACACAGGTAACAATTTCTAAAAACCTAGCATTTTCCAGTCAGCATGTTATTAGCATTATCTCATATAATCTACCTATTAAGCAGTAACATTCACTCCATTTTACAGGTGAAGAATCTGAGGCCCAGAAAAATTAAGTGTTCATAACCAGACCATATTAGACTTGAACCCAGGTCCATATGACTTCAAAACCCTAGATCCAACCCTAATTTAATGCTGTTCCTTGAACCATAATAGTTAACTTTACTGATGATATAGTAAATGATAGGCATTATACTAAACTCCCTAGAATTGTTTTATTGGATCCTCATAACAACCCTATGATATAAGAACCCTTTTAAATATCATCTTCAGAGTACAAAATCAAAGCAGATAAAGAAATGTGCTCAAATGCAACCTTCTCCACAAAGATTTGTCATATTTCCCACATTTTGAGAACAATTTTTCCTTCCTTTGAAAGGTGGGGCACCACAATGCATCTCCAATAGCATCAACACTTTCTGCTTTGTATCATGGCTGATTAGCCTTATACTAGGCTAACAGGACAACCTTGGTCTGACTCATCATCTATTTGCCCAAAGTACCTGCCCATAGCTCCCCGTTCCCTAACAGCTCCATGCTGCAAGTAAACACTTGCAATATATTAATGAATGAACACCAAAATACCTATGGCGTGCCATCAAGGAACTCAGGCAGTAATGAAGAGTGACAGAATGTCACCTGGTGTTTGCTCAAACCACACTGCTCGGTCATCCAGCCAGGGCAGAGTCAGTTATCTCTCAGGAACTAGACTTTCTTGATCACATTCAATTTAAACCCAGGGACTATGTTTAAAGGAATAGATTTTTATTGCAACTAGCTTGTTAGGTAATAAAAATTATC
Source organism: Chinchilla lanigera (assembly GCF_000276665.1). Taxonomy (NCBI): domain Eukaryota; kingdom Metazoa; phylum Chordata; class Mammalia; order Rodentia; family Chinchillidae; genus Chinchilla; species Chinchilla lanigera. The sequence goes on along the minus strand of NW_004955425.1, from coordinate 1,591,268 downwards.
ATAGTGGTAGAGAATTGTAAGTCTTGGAAATCATCACACCCAGTCTTATTCTTTACTGCTCTATAACTTTTTAAGTCCATTAACAACTTATCTGAACTACAGATTCTTTATAAATTCAAAGTAGTAAGAACATACTGTTATAAGGATTAAGTAAGATGATACATGAAAAGCATCTGTAGAAAGGTGTCTGTCAGTAAATGACAGTTATAATTAAGTGTGAGAGAATAGCATATTCTGTTCACTACATTTTAGGAAGATCATTGACAAACAAATATCTAAAAGAGGATTGTTCCATAGGCTGTCAAAAGAGCTAGAGGAGTTTGATCTATGAAGACTGGCACAATGCACAAGATGCACTTTGTGTTAGTTTTCCATGTGATTGTGAAAACCATTAGTGACCAATTCCATCTTTGGAATTGATCTCCAAGAAGCCTTTGGCCAGTCTTACCCACACGCTCCCTTAGGCAAGGTGAGAGAGGCAGTGAGGAGGCTGATGCTGATCCCTTGCTCATCTGTCCCAGCCAGCCTTGAATGGAAGTTCGAGACACTGACATGTTCAAGTGAGATGTCTGTCCTAAGAAGAACCCCCTCAGACTATGCTTCCTTTTCCTACACACCAACCTTATTGTGCATGGATTAGTAGTCCATCTTGCTCTTCCAACTAACCTAGATCTTAAACATATATTCAAAAATACTTCTGTTTCCAGGTCTGCTGTTTAATTTAGGATTCAGCTTGAAGAATTTGGTGTGTCTTATCACTACTTTAACTGTGTCCTAAAGATCTAGCCTTAGCATGGAGAATAGATGCTTTATTTATAAAATGGGATTATACTAGTACCTGCACATAGGCTTGTTGTGAGGATTAAAAGCTTCCTGCTCATGGTTTTCAAAAGCATGTTACTGCCCAAAGTAAAAAGCTCAGATTCTTTAATGCAGCTTTCAAAGACCCTTGGTGACCTGCTTTTACCCCACTTTCCTCTCTTAATGAAAGTACTTAATGCAAGCACCCTACAGTTCTCCAATTGTGTACTTTTACTCCCTCTGGTCCCTCTGCCTGAAATATGCCTTGTTCTCATCTTGGTCAAGTCCTACCCTCCCTTATGGCCTGGCTAACCTACTCCTGGTGCTTTTTTCATTGTCTAGACCAAAGAAAGCTAGCTGTTCTTCTTTCATACCCTCAAATCACGCTATCTCACACTTACTGTCTACTTTTTGTTTTTATGAATATATATATATACATATATATACACACACACACATATATATATCTTTTAGATTCTATAGGACAGATCTGAACATCTGAACATCCTCTTCACTGTGAATATCCAGTAATGACACTCAGTCTTGCCCAGAGATAGGGTTAAACAAATGTTCTATGAATTAACAGATTAAAACTATGAGTTTACATTTGGTAAAGTTTGGGTGCTCATTGAAATCCCCTCTTGTGTTTATCTCCACTGTGTCGGATTGTTCTTATTTGTATACAGCTAATTGACGAAGGAGTGAGAAATTAGTTTTCTAATCAAAGTTGGATCAGAAGTTAAATTAAAAGACCACACAGGTCCCATCCAATTTTAGGAAACTATGAGTCTATTGTCTGTAGATATGCCAAGATGACAGGCCTGAATCATCTTTGTAGATATTGAAGGATAGGAGCCTACCTGGATGAGGGTGGGACTGAATCATTGTAGCTTGATAGATTAATTTGCACCCTAGAATTAATAATTTAGTTGCTGGAATACTTGGATCTTTTGTTATCTAACTTTACAATGTATACTTGGTCTTCTGGACAACAGAATAACAGGATCTTCACATTGGAATGAAATATCCTTCCAATGAGACTGCCTCTGGCCCAGCACTCTGTCTCTGACACAGCACTCTGCCTCTGACACACACTCTTACCGGCCTGAATAAGTACACTGAGCAAAGTCAATTTTTCTAGTCCATTGTTGGGCATCAATTGTTAGATACACTTCTTTTTTTTTTTTTATTTTTGAGACAGGGTCT
>NW_004955425.1:1525291-1583411 GCF_000276665.1 Chinchilla lanigera | reverse complement strand
TTGGCAACAATCCCCAGGTGGTCCTTCCACACCCAACACCATGCTTACTCAGTTCAGCTGGGTGTTACAAGTTGACTACCAGTTATCAATCCACTGCACTACCCAAGGGATACATTTTCATTTCCTGATATCCTCTTCAATCTCCTTTTTCAGAGTTCTGTAGTTTTCAGTGTATAGATCTTCTACTTCCTTTGTTAGGTTAATTCCTGTCTTGGTTACTTTTCCACTGTTGGTGGGAGTGTAGACTGCTACAACCACTGTGAAGATCAGTGTGGAGATTCCTCAAAAAACTAGGACTACAGTCCCATTTGACTCAGCTATTCCCCTTCTTGGTATCTTCCCAAAAGAATTAAGAGCATCACACTTCAGCAATGTATGTGCATGCATGTTTATAGCTGCACAATTTGTAACAGCTAAATCTTGGAAACAATCCAAATGCCATAAATTAATGAATGTATTAAAAAAAAAGATAATGGAGTACTAATCAGCCATAAAGAAGAATAAGCTTGAGACATTTATAATTAAATGGATGGACCTGGAGACCAAACTCTTAAGTGAATAAATCAGACAAATGTGTAAATGTTGCATTGTCTTTCTGGTGTGAGAAACTGAAAGTGTATATGAGAACCAAAATGCATAATAGAAATTATGAACTAGGAAGAAATTATTCAAAAGGAAAGGGGAACTAGGGAGGGGGGAGGAGGAAAGGAAGGGAAAAGAAAAAAAATGAGAAAAGAAGGATAAAATGGAAACAAAGCTTTGTAAATAAGAGAGTTAAAGGGAGAGGAGGGGAATGGGGAAAAAAGAGGAATCAAGATATATCATGTACCGATACAAATTCCCTATGATGAGTGTCATCATTACGTATATCTAAATTGTACCAAATAAACTTAATAATAAAAAAAGAAAATTCAGAGGCAGGTGGGGATGAGCAGGGGTGCAGTGCTGGCGCCCGGTGGGTGTTCAGTGTCTCCCCCGCCCCTCTGTCCCCCCTGCCCCTCTGTCTTCTGTGGCTCCCTGCTCCTTTCCTGCAGCCCACCGTGGCAAGCTGCCCAAGAGAGCTGCCGGCAGCTCCCGGGAGCCAAAAGGGGTGAATACTCTGCTGGGAAATAAAAGATTACTCCAGGATTTTAAAAGTATGCCTCCCAAGTTTAAGCACCACCTAAATAAATCATGATCATGTCACTGGTTCTGTGAAAAGTGAAAGACAAAATCTTTTGGAAGATGATTCAAATGAAAAGGAGGACTTTTTTCTAAGTGGACCATCTGGACCAAGATTTGAACCTAGAAATGATAAAATTACATATGTTGAGAATCAAGTGGATGAAGTTATTGATGTCATGCAAGAAAATATTACAAAGGTAACTGAAAGAAGGAAGAGCCTAGATGAACTACAGAACAAATCAGCAACAGATCCAAACAATTTTGAAGGCAAAAGTGGTGGCGCAGATGCAAAATAAAGGCCATCATGGCTTTGGTTTTTGCTATCCTTTTACTAGTTATCGTCATCCTTACAGTTGTGAAATATCTTACTTGATCTGATGACAGAGCTCTTCGTTAAACAAGATCTGGGACATTAATAATAGTGAAAGTTTGCTGCATAATTTAAATGAAATCTATGTATATAACTTTCAAAACTTCTCTTTCAAGAAACTAAGAGGCAAGTATCACTTCAAATTGGAGCACTGAGAATGTCCATTTATTTTCTTCCCTTCCAATAAAATGTACTTTGAAAAGTTATATAAAGCAAAGAGAACTATTTTGCTATATTCCAAGGATCTAATTTGAAACTACATACTTGCCAGTTCATTCTTTGTGTATATAGTCAAACACTGAGTGACAATATTTCATACTAATATTTTAGCGGTATAAGGTCTTGCATCATGGCAGTGAGAGGCAGGTCAGGCTAGGGGTCCAAAAGCCTATGTAGAGTACTAAATGATTCCACTAAAGAAGATCCATAACCATTCCACTAGTGTTTGCAAGGATGTCATTCTTTTTATATTATGGTTGCTTTGTAAGCAGTTTCTACATGTTTATGGGTGTAATAAAAACTAAATGTTTCTGCCTTTGACTATAACTAAAAACATTCCAATAAACCCATTTTTTACTATATAAGGGAAAGCGAACTAATTTTCTGGTATGTGGACTATAGAAATGGGAAATGGAAACTGTGAGAAACATAGCATGACACCATAAAACAGAAGATGATCAAACTGCTGGAGAATGTCATTGGAGTATTTAAAATGAGCAGTTTAGAGCTGCCAGTCACAGTCAAGTCTATTGTCAGTTAAACTCCAATAAGGAGGGGCCAGTCCTAATGTAAGTGAAATCCATTTGTAACTTTTTCCTTTATTTTTATGAACAGTTTTTCTCTTTAATTGTACCTCTTTTACCAGAAGCACTAAAGCTAGAAAAATCATCTGCTTTGAATTTTCTGTTTCCATCTCCCTTGGGGAGATGGATGTTGTGCAATCAAGTGTCCAAACACCCAGCAGTAATGCTGCACAAAGTCAGAAGCATTGGTAACCTGAATGCAGACCGCTCAGTCAGCCAGTAGCCAAATGCTAAGTGGTCACCATTAATCCTTGCCTGTTTTTAAAACGATAAAATATGTTCATTTGAAAACATGCCAGCAAACAATTCAAAATGAAAATGCTTACTAATGTGTGTGAGGAGGAACCATTATAATAAAATTGGAGATTCTATAGAAACTTATGCACACGGACACACTAAATCAGAAATAGAGTTCATGGAAAGAACCAGTATTTAAAAAGGTAAAATAATGGTCCTGTGAAACAAATTTTCTTTGGTAATTTTAATTCAAAATATATAACACATAGAAGCTGGATGTTTTCGTTTGTGTGTTTAGTTACACAGTATTAGTACTAGAAAATAATTCTGTTTAGAAATTTGAAGGCAGAAACAGATTGAGAGACATTGAAGATACATACAAGTTATAAAGACCTAAAAGTAAAGGCTAAGTTTTACAGTTTAGTTTGAGCATCTGAAAGGAAAAAATGTCTTACATGTTGCAGTTTGGTTTCCTCTCCTAGCTCTGTAGTGTCAGTTAAGTGAACAGCATATGAACTGCTAATAAATCCCGTGACTAAAGAGGATACGTAGGAAAGACAGAGCATCAGTAGCCAACAGTTTGGGAGCAGAAATATTTTAATGGACTGCCTGGCAAGTCCAAGGTCCTGAGTTTGATTCCCAGTACCAAAAAAAGGAGAAATATTTTAATGGAATGAGCAGAATCAGCCCCAACATACATATGTATATCCTTTATTTGTATCGGAACTAGACCTATAAGTGATTCATTTTTGATTAATTGCTGTAGAAATCTGACCCCTCTACTATACCTATAGGTAAAAATGAAGATTATTTCTTTAAAAGATCTCACACTTCCAGTGTTTCTTTTAATAAAGTATGCCACTTTTGAAGAAACAGCTATTAAAAATTATGAAATTATTGTTAAATTTGTAATCATAAAAATAAAGGAAATATTTATATGATAAAAAAGAGCCAGTGGGGGTGTTTTTCAAAGGACACAAAGTTTCAGGAATAGAAACAAATCCAATGAAATAGAAACAATACAGTACAATATACTCACTATAGTTAATAATAATGTATTTTATTCTTGATGATCACTAAGAATACATTTCAAGTACAGTATTCTCACCACAAAAATAAGAAGTATGTGCGATAATGTTTGTTAAGCAGCTTGATTTAGCCATTTCATAATGTGTAAATGTTTTAAAACATCATGCTGTACATGATATAATATATAATTTTTAATTTCTCAATCAAAAAAATACTGAAAGAAAGAAAAATAAGAAAAAGACACTGGCATGCAAGTTTTCCCTGTAAATGTGCACAGACAGGCAGTGTGAAGACACAGCAAGGAGACACCATTTACCTACAAGATAGAAGAGAGGCTGTGCCAGACATCAACCCTGGCGGCATCTTGACCTTGGACTTCCAGCCTCCCAAACTGTGAGGAAATACAAGTCAGTTATTTTAGCCAAAAGACAAAAATAAACTCAAGAACATGAAATTCAGAGAGTGGACCTGAGGAAGTGCTGGTGGGCCCCTTGGCATGCCGGGTATCCTTACAGTTCCTCTGTGTTCACTGTGACAGATGGAGCCATTTTCCCCAGTGCTGCTGGCTGAACTTACCGCTATGTGCCAAATCTCCGGAATGAGACTGTGGAGTCTGTGCTTGAAAAAAGAACTGGGTTTGGGTCTCTATAGCATGAGGCACAAATTCAAGGCACTGGACGTGAGGAAGGGCCTTATAGTTCGAAATTGTTCATGTGGGTAAAAATTAGGCAACGAGAACAGCTGTCTGGGTCAGGAAAGTATGCCATTCAGAGACAGGAATGGGGATAGGGAGGGGAGAGACAACAACTGGGGCTGCATGTGAGCAGACAGGAAGACCAGGTGGCCGCCGGACCCAGCAATTAGAATGTAGGCAGATTGACCGGCTGCTCCCAGCCGTAGCCGCTTCTGGCAGGAATTCCAGTAAGCTGAGGAATGTGGCTCAGCAATAAAATTTGGAAGAGGTAAGCTAGGAAGATTCATCGTCCCTCATATTTTTCAGGTTTTTTTCAAAACTCTGTTTATCTTCCCAAATTTTACTCAGAAGCCAGCAAGACATGTGATATCACATTTATTTTATTTACACATAAAGGTAACAATTCTTATACACTTTCCATCTTGTGATATATAGCATTAAATATACCTTTCATTTATAACTTTTATGAGTGGATGTTAGCAATCTAGAATAGTAATGTTCACTTTGGGGAACTGGCACATGCATCTAACATGTCTTGATCATTTTTGATCCCTTTCCTACCCTCTTTCTTCCCACCTCCCTCTCCCTGACTCTCTTCCCTATTTCCAAGATTCAGCCTTCTAGTTTCCTATCATGGATGATACCTTTTAATTTAAAAATAAAATTACTTGATGCACCTCACTGGAGTGAAGATCTATTCAGTAAGAAAGCTATAGCTTTAAACTGATGACTCAAACTTTAGTTATAGCAGAATCACCTGGGAAGTTTTTTAAACACCCGGTAATGGGCTTCTCTCCCTGGGTATCTGATTCTTTGATCTGGGTGGGTCCTGCGAATCCATAGATATACCAGATACCTGGATGAGAGTGATGCTACTGGTCCACAAACCATACTGTGAAAATTACTGCTGTAGATAATTAGGAACCAATGACAGGAAGAGTAACAACAATGCACAGAGTTTGGGGTACCAAACACATTTCCTTATTATTATCATTGCAGTTTTTTAAACTGAAGTTCAGACATGTCACTCCTCCCAGGCTGATCATGTGACTTACCAGTCACTTTCTCTTTTTTTTTTTTTTTTTCAATTTCTCATTATGTGGAAAGTATTCATAGTGGCACTAAAAAGTGATTCTAAAAAGAAATCTTAGAATTGTTTACTGAACAAGAGTCATACCATGAGATAGAGTTCACTGGCTGCTCTTAGTCGATGGTGACATTGAGATCTTTCCCCTAAAGGGACAGATCTGTGAAGAGCCAAGAACACAGAACCACCTTCCTCAGGCAGCATTGCCAGGTATAGTGCCAAAATCTTGCTCTTTGAATCCTGTGTTAAAGAATTTGTCATTTGTTGAATCATCCATTCAGGGAGCAATCCCTCTCAGGACTATGTAGAATTTCCTTTCTAAAGAGACAGGATCTTTTAGACTGGGGATCAGGGCATTCTTGGGACATTCTAGATTTAGATCTAGATCTAGATTATGTCAGAATTGCATAGTGATGCAAGCCACATACACATATAATTTTAAATTTAAAAAGTAAAAAGTGGAGTTAATTTTGTCTTTTAATCCAAAACATGAAAAATATCACTTTAACTTGTAGCACAAAATTTATTAATGATATGTTTTACATTCTTTTTTATACAGTCTTTGAAATCCGGTGTGTGTATTAATTATAAACACACCCCAGTTTGGAATAACCACGTTCCAAATACTCAACCATTACATGTGGCTAGTGGCTACCTTCTTGAACAAAGAATTTCCATATATTCTCTTGATGAGCTCAAAAGCAAATCCAATTTATCAGGCACAAAGTACTTTTAATAATGATTTTTCCTATACCTTCAAACCCCACAAAGCTCCCCGCTCTGGTGTCCTGAAAAGTGGACGTTTGAGAGACTGATAATTGTCCCTTAATCTCCATTATTTCTTCCATTGTAATAAGAATTTAAGCTGGGAACAGTCAACCAGAACAAGCTATATATTCTCTGGACGCTAAGGAAGCCCAAAGAACTGTGATGAGATATGGACAGAAATCCATGCAGTGTCTTCTTTAATAAACAGCTGCCAAGGCCCCTTCTGAACATATATATCCCCTTCTCATATCCGCTTCTCACCCTCTATCCTCCGTCCTATTCGCCAGAATGAAAACCAGATGGCTAAAGTTAGAGCCACTATCTTGGACCACAAGGAAACTTAGAAATGGATGCTACACACTAGAGTAGGAGCCAGATCCTGGGGGTTTTAGGGAGTAGAGCCTACTTCTTGACTTCATAGTAAGAAAAATAAACTTGTACTGTGTTTAAGCCAATGCTGGTCCTCCAGTTATTACAGCTGAACTTGATTCTAATTCATGTTCTCACCTGTTTATCCCTAATTGGTGAACATGTCACAGGTAAAAGTCCCTGAGGAAGGCACTAACATGAATTGTTCCTTTTTAACACAAAATAAAACTAATAACCATAGCTAGTAATTATTGGGAACTGATTTTATCAGACTTTATGTTATTATGTATCTACTTCTATAAAACAACACCCTCCCCCACACCACCTCACCCCCATATAAATGAGAAAATTTTATACAGGGTAAGGGACTTATCCAACATTATGCTGGTAAGAAATGGTCAAACCAGGATTTAAATTCAGGTCTGGATTACTCCATAAACCATGCTGTCTGATACATGTATCCCTAAGGGTAGAAATAGCTCATACTGCCAGGGAACAGAATGGGGTACACGTTAGGTTTCACGAAGTCGGCAAAAACTTACATACTTATCCTGTCAAGATTCAATCAATCAGTAAGAATGTGAGGGTCAGCTGAGTTCTCATCACTTTAGGATGTATTCTAGGGGAACAAGGTAACATCACCTAAAGACAGTTCTCCTAAAATTCAATCCTCTCGAGAGCTTTTGTCCCTGTTCAAGTGTTCATCGTTATAGCATTCTAAAGACTAGAGTTGATTTATTTCGAGTAAAACATCAGACAATACTGAATTCCTAATAAGTACATATTAAATTTGCATCAGTTTTTAAATGATAGAATCATTTGATATGCCGGGTTATCAGCAGGACACAAATAGGGGTGTGTGGGAACTGGCCCAGATGTATTACCCATTTTCAACAATGCCACAAAATAAAGCTACTAACCCTACTGTTCTGTGGAGTGCTTACCTCCACAGACCTTACTTTAAGTACTTATGTCCTCTAAGCTCACAGCAAGCCCAAAACAGTAGTTCTTCTGAAAATAGAAGCTGTATTGTATTGGTCATTGCCAAATCACCTTCTCTTATTACTTACTTGGCAAATAGCATGTCTGCAATAACTCTTTTGTGAATGAATGTACACCAGATACTTCTTGGGTCACTTCATGTTCTCTCAGCCCCATTTGTCTCTTGTTCCACTTGCTGCAGATCCCAACACTATAGTTGGCTCTGAGCAACTTCACCTAGGTTCAAAGGACATGCTTTCTGTTAGTTGCCCTGGGGAATCCCTTTCAACAGAGGTTTAGAGTTCATGAAGCCACACTGGCATCCATGCATGTGCAAAATGAAAGTATGAAGGGATTAACACCTCATGGAACAAATCTTTGAAGCGGGGAGCAAAGAGTCAATGGATGGATTTTTCTGTCTTCTCTACAGTGGACTGTTCTGATACACAATTTATTTGGTTTCTTGGAGGACAGTGTGGTGGTCCCATGGGGTCAATCAATTCCTAGTGACCAACTTGATAACACATCCTCCTATTGGCTCTGTCTCACTCTCTCCATACCTCTTTTTCTTTGTCTTTGGGCTCACAATTTTTAATAAAGAAATAGCACATAACCCCTTGACCATGGGTTCTTTACAGAAAGCCCAGACTAAAATAAAGTAAGTGAATCTACCTTTGCATACTTTGTATAAAAAGACTATTCAAATGAACTGTTAGCCACTAGGCCATCTTATTTTGTTGCTAAATTCAAATTAAAGGGAATGATGGAAGTCATCTTTCAGAAACTGGTAACCTAAAAAAAGAAACACGTAATCCATGATCCTGGTTTTTGGTGATAATGATTTACATAAGCCAAGGTAAAATGGCCAGAAGACAGAAGGCCCCTTTCTGACTTCTGCAATAGTTTTACATCTGCATAAGAGGCACCATATACAAAACATTCTTTGAGGATGTGATATTACTGTGTTAGAGCTCATTCAGAATGATTAAGGAAAATATCTGTAGTAAGTGGTGGCACAGAGATGACTGCAGCTAATTTCAGAAAATGAGACAAATCTCTAAAATTTTTTTTAAGAGTATGAAAATGTATTAGGAAAGAAATGGGGAACAGGAATAGCTCCTGAGAGACAGGAGGGATTCTGGATGGGTTGCCCAAAATTTTTTTAATTTACTGAAAGGTAGCAAACCTAGAGAGGGGCTGATAGAGAAAACAACTAACAGTGGCAGTAAAATAATAGTTGTTATTTTTTTCCTAACATTTATTAAGCATCTACTTTGTGCCAGGCCATGGTTTAGCATAGCAGGTCTTCACAAAAGCCTTATAATAACACTGCTTTTAATTTATAGCTATCTGAGGAAGTTAAGAGTTATTAACTTTCCAAGATCTCTGTATTAGTCACTTTCTCATTGCTGAGACAAAATACCTGCCACCCACAATTCTAAGGAGGTTTACTTTGGCTCAGAGTCTGTAGAGGTTTCAGTCCACAGTTGGATGGCTCCAAGACAGGGTGGCACAGCACAGGAGAAAGAGCTCACATCATGGCAGCAGGAAGCGAGAGACAGATTGAGGGAGGCAGGAGATAGACCCTTCCAGGCCACATCCCAGTGACCCCCCTCCTTCAACCAAGTTTTACCTCCTAATATGACATTCAGCTAGAAACTCATCCACGGATGAATCCACTGGTGAATACCATCCCCCTCATGAGCCAATCACCTCCAGAAAACCCCACCTATGAGTGTAAGAAGCTTTGAGGGTGCATGAAGATATAGACCTCAACAATCTCCCTGGAAGGAAGTGGAAGATGGCATCTAACCTTCAGACTTCTTTTATTTCAGAGAAAAATAAATCTCTGTAAGCCTGTGTTGTATTTGTGATTTATTTCATATGTAATGAAGTGAATTATAACTGTTATACATACACAAATACAACAGATTTCTAATATTACTTTTGGTTGAAGTGCCAATCAAAAAACTAGAGAAATATACACTAAGTATCTATAATTGTAAATACACTAAGTATTTATAATTGTAAAATAACCTACCCAATGTACATCAGAGAAAGGAAAATTAATAATCATCTGACATAAAGGCACAGCACAGAAAAAAAGCCCCACAAGACAGCTTTCCAGTGTTCGGGCCCCCTGTCTTGCCTCTGTTTGCGTCATGTACCTCAATCTCCCCAGGTCATTAGGTCTTTGTCACTGGCCATTTGTGTTCATCAAAACAGCCAAACCAGTTCCTCCACACAGGCTATGTACCTGCTGTTTCCTCTGCTGGGAACACTCTTTCTATGGGCTTCCTCCTGGCTGAGTAACTTCTCATTGTTCAGGTTTCAATTTAAATGTCACTCTTCATTGAGGCCTTCCCGGAGCACCCAACTTAAAGCATGACTCCCCAGTTCCCACCTCTATCAGACCTGTCATTCTCTTTCTGTCCCATTGACCTGCTTTATTTTCTTCATAGCACTTACCACTAATGGAATAATCATTTTTGTTAGCTTATTTGTTTTCTTATTTATTTCATCATCGCACTTGAGCATACAATCCATGAGATCTTTAGGGATTTGGGCAGAATATATAAAGTATTCAGTTCATATTTGTTAAATGACAAGTGATTCCACAAGTTACTGATCTTTGCCAAGAACTGGCCATGAAAAAGTCAGACAAGAAGAGTCTGGATCTCCGTGAACCCATATCTCAGTTCCTAAATCACACAGAATAAAATGTTCAGGCTCCCAGAACTTCCGTATCAATGGCTCACTGAAAACACCTCATTGCCCCAAAGACAAGGCCCCCTTGCAAATCTGAGAGATTAAATTGGGGGCTTTAGGCATGAGGGAGATAACTGTGTCAAACCAAAGAGAGTGTATAAATCAGGCATGGTAGAACATGCCTATAATCCCAGCATGCCGGGAGGCTGAGCCAGGAGGATTGCATGTTTAAGTCCAACCTGGGTAATCTTGTGACATAACAAAACCCTGTTTCAAGTTTTTAAAAAGGTATGGAGATGTAGCTCAGTGTAAAGGCCCCCTGGATTCAGTCCCTAGCAACACAAACAAATAAAGGCAGCACTGAGCAGGGCCAAGGATGTGAGAAATCTGCAGAGCTACTTTCAAGGTGACAAAAGTCCTGGGAAAACAAAATTTGGTGCCACGTCAACTTATCAATAGGGAGGGTCTCCCGTTGTTGTTGTTGTTGTTGTTGTTGTTGTTGTTGCTGTTGTTGTCATTCCAAATTTTACACATTGGGATACAGATAAGATCACACACACACACACACTATTCCTCTGATTTAAAAAACATAGTTTGGAAGCCATTTCTCATTATATACAAAAGTACTAGATGAAAAGAATTTTAATTATGTCTTTGTCAGTATTCACAGTAAAAATGTTAAGTGTTAAATATTGTCCTTCTCAGGTAACAATTTGAAAACTTCACAACCAAGTCCCCTGCCTGCTCCAGTGTGGAGGCCTAGGGAGTTGAACATATTTGCCTGTCTGCCCACCCAGTCCTCCTCATCTGATAGCATGTAAAGTTCACTGCCAACTCTAGGCAAAAAACATAAGAAATGCAGGACACTCAAACATGCTTCTGATGTGTGCAATTTCTTCCTGGAGGAAGAGAAAGCATGAAAATAACTGCCCTAGAAATAACTAATGGACATCCTATGCCCAACCCTACCAGGTGCCCACGCCTCCTAGGCATACTTGCTGGCAGCTAATGGTACACACCAGTGGCCCAAAAGGCTTTGGTAAAAGTCTCCTCGCAGCCATCATAATGATTTGGAATGTTTTGCTGAAAATAAACTCCTTCCTCTCATTTGCACTTCATGACTCTAAGCCACAGAGGTGCCACCTCCCCTGCTATTTTGTAGAAGTGGCAGGGATTTTGTCCCCAGCAGTACAAGCACAGAAGCTCAGAGCAGCCACCCCCACACCTCTGCATTGTGACTGCCATCTCACTGCTGCTAGGCAAGAGATAATTGGTGGCATTGGAATGTGGCCAAGAGTTGGCAGTATGCAGAGCAGGCCTCCAACATCGGGACTTTGGTGCCAGCATCTGAGCTCTGGTGCGGAGTAAGAGCCAAGGTTACCACGAACCTCAGTGTGACCTCAGAGTTCAGGATGCCCTGGCTGCACCCTGGCTGCCATCCTCTCCACTTCCATGCCACTTTTATGCCACCTATCCTACCATGACAAGCTCTCCCCAGGATAGCAGCAGAAAGGCTTAAATAACACGTGAATTCTGTAAGGTATGCAGGTGGTAACTGCATGCCACCCACAGGTTGGATAGCGACAGCCACAACTATATTTAGGGAGAGATTAGCACAGTCCTCCATGGGTACTACAAGTACTGGCACACAAGCTCTTTGCACTGTGCCAGTGACCCTATTAACAATGTGGAACTTGTGCTATGCCAACTGGAAATACAATCATTTTAAATTTTATCCAGGAAGAGACAGAATCTGACATTTAAAGGAAAGAAAGAACTACACTACAACAACCTATGTGTCGGCATTTTTTTGGCTGGGGACTGCCCTCACCAGCCTACTCTCAGTCCCTGAATTGTCATCACAAGCTCAGCCACAGACCTAGTCCCAAAGTTGAGCTTGTGCCACCAGAGGATAGTAGGGATATTTCCATTAGGTAGACAGTTTTAAGTGGAGCACATACCACATTCAAAAGCAGGCCAGGCATCTCATTTCACAAAGAGTGCCAAGGCTCCGAGAGCCCTGAAGGTTAGCCCAGGCCTCATTTCACAAGGGGCCTTTAATTTAGAATTTTGAGGTTATCTGAAGGAGAAATTATATATATAGTCAACAAGAAACACTGACAAGAGTAAAAGAAAGTGACATTGAAGATACAGCTTAAATTAGCACATTATTACAGATGACAGTGCTTGGAGTACATTAAATGCAATAACAATGATCATAATAATAATGACTAATTCATATTGCACATACTGCTCTAAGAGTCTGGTGCTCCACTAAGACATTTTTAATCCTCCTAATAACCATATTAAGAGGTACTACCATGCCCTTTTTATAAATTTTAAACTGCAATACAAAAAGTCCAACTAGCTTGATCATATATCTAATAAGTGCTGGACCAGAATTTAAGCTGAGGATGTCTAGGCTCTAGGCTTGATCAGTATGGAATGAAGTAATTTTTTATAAAATAAATCCTTAATGTTAACACAATCACATTGCAATTTTACAGGTTAAATGCATCAAGGAAACACTTGGCATTTCACCATTTTTTAATAGCCCAAGAGTCCCTTAAAAAAGCCTTAGGAGAGGCCAGCAAGTGGTTTTTTCCTTCACAAGGATTGATCTTCCTCTGGAAAAAACTATTCAAGTCTGCTTCAGGAGTTTGGAGTTCTGTCATTGTACCTTCTATGATGCAGAAACATTCTTGATTTGACCAGGTGTCTTGGTTATTTTTTTTCTCGCTGCTGGGACAAAATACCTGACGCCCAAAATTAAGGAGGGAAAGGTTTATTTCTCTTACAGTTCGTGGAAGTTTCAATCTGTACTTGGCAGATTGTAAGGCAGAGTGGCACGTGGCAGAGGGCTGCATCTCAGGGCGGCAGCACAGCAAAGCAGCAAGCCACACACCAGGGCGGAATGGGGGAGGAATGCCCCAAGCACTCTTTTCCTGTCCCTTACATATGCAAACTATCCACTCCCCGGTGAGTGCAGCTCTCACACCCATATTCAAACTCTAATAGCCTGCCCCAGGGCCGCAGGAGGCTTTGGGGGGACACACAGACATAAACCATAACACCAGGTTAGGCCCTCAACTCAAAATTCTCAGAAAGGAGCAGGTGAGCTTCTCTGACCTAATAACTGATGATGCCAAGGTCTGCTGAGGACTGTACTAATATCCATCCTCTCCAAGGGAAGGCAGCGTCAGGGGCAGTGCCAGACACCCAAGCCATAACCCTGGGAGCCGTTGCCCAGTGTGAGCTCTAACTGACCTGTAAAGAGATAGGGTGGCTCTTAAAAGCTGACAATTGAATTGAAAAGTCTATTAGAAATAAGACCCAAATATGCTGGAGAGAAACACTGTGTACAATTTGTATCTGATATATGCATAGTAGAGTTTCTTCACTCAAAACATGACTACTAAGCCTCCTTAGGAAGGTACCATGTTACATACTATGGATAGAGAAAAATGAGACACTGGAGAGCCCATAATGGGTCCAGCAAATCACTCCCATTCAGTGTGGTTGGTAAAGTAGATAGATCATGGCATGGATGGGTTCTGTGAAAGATAGAAGAGGAAGTTTTTCACACTGCAGAAGGAATCTGTGGAGTTGACTTTCGCAGTCAACCATTGAGGATAAGCTGTCATCGACTTAGCCAAGCAGAGAGAGCTGGGCAAGAGACAAAGGTAATCCACTGCAGGGTCCAACTGCCATCCAGGCATGGTCCTCCTTCTTCTACCTGTGAGCAAGTTGCCTGCTAATTAACTGATATAATGAACACAAACTGAGAACCCTCCGTGTGACTCACAACACTTGACATTTGGGAGGAGACTACCTAGAATTCTTAATAAATGCTCTAGCTTGACAAAGAGCTGGATGTTTCTCAATAGTTCTATTAATGCATGTTAATCTGCATAAACTGAAGCTAGCAGGGGCTGTAGGACAAGGACGCACACGTGTGTGCACATATACTACCTTCCAACCCTCCTTAAGGATAGAAACTGTGGAATTTTTAGAGCATTTCTTGTTCTATTCCTTTCCTGCTCTGATTCCTTGGATTATACATGCTGGGTTAGCATCCTTTTTATGCACTGTGAGCAACAGATCTCACTCCCTGGTGGAGCTTGGGATATGTTTCTTCCCATTAGAATGGCTATGATCAGAGAAAAAAGATAGGTGGGAGCTTGATAAACCTCCCACCATCTTTAGGGATAGGGATGTCAATTCTATCTTTTGTTCTCTATCTTTTCATTGTCCTCAAACAATCCAGAAAAAGTCTTGTATAAATACACTGGTATTTAGCCTATGTCTTGGAGATTAAAGAATTTTGCATCTCAAAATTGGTTTCCTTCTGTTATATTTTTAAATGTGTGTTATTAGACTATCCATCGTTCCTATTCATCTAACACATAGTTACCTTGTAGATCTCAGTGTAAATGTCACCTCTAGGAAGCCTTTTTGGCACCACCACCAGATTCTAGTCTGAATTAGGTGGTCCTACAACTCTCTGAACTTCTGCAGTAGCCCTTATCATTGTAACTGCATCTGACTCCTAATACCCAGTTATAATTCTGTGAGAGTGAAGACTGTCTCACTTATTCATTGTGACATCCCTCAAGCCCCTAATGCAGTGTAAGGCATATATTAGGTGGTCAATAAATATTTGCAAAATTAATTAATACATTATTTAAACAACACTAATGCTAGAAGCAACTACACATCAACAGTAAGTAATTTAGTTACTTCAAAATGGAGCGCATTCTCTTTTGGGAAAATAAAAATATAATAGTTCTTCTGAAGGGTTTCCTACAAACCCCAAATTTAGAACTTGCACAATTCAATACTTTGAATAAAGGGTTGCTACCATTCCTACTTTCCACTTCCAACTGCTCAGGAAACTTTAAATCAAATTTCCAATCACATATGGTAAATCACTTTTCCTATTCCCTGTTTACTTCTCCCTTTGAAAGTGGACACCATGTGACTCATTTTCCTTTTCTCCCTCACTCAGGAAATGTTATATAAATTTTGCTATTGCACCTGCAAGGTGTATCTGAGAGACCAAGGTCAGGTGATAGGCATAAAAAATAAGTGTAGGGTATCAGAGACTCAAAAAACTGTATTACTAGATCTCTGGCCCACCAAATTTAAGGTAAACTTAATAAGGATATGTTTTCTTTTACCTTAAAGCTCTATGTCTTGGTTACTTTTCTGTCATTGCTGGGACAAAATACCTGATGCCCAAAATTAAGGAAGGAAAGGTTTATTTTGCTTACAGTTTGTGGAGGTTTTAGTCCATACTTGGCAGGTTACAAGGCAGAGTGGCACATGGCAGAGAGCTACAGCTCATGGCGGCAGAACACAGCAAAAGCAACAAGCAGTAAAAGGGAGGAATGGCCCAAGCAGCCTCTTCCTCTCCCTTACATATGCAAACTATCCACCCTAGGGCCGGTGTAACTCTCACACCCATAATCAGTCAAACTCTAAAAGGCAGCCCCATGACCGCATGAGGCTTTGAGGGGACACACAGACACAAGCCATAACACTCTATTTAAATTTTAAAGATTGCTATACCTTTAATGAATTGTTAGCTATAATTTTAAACAATAAAAAACTCTGCCTACACACATCTTAAATTCTTCGTTTTCTTCTGAAATGCAAATAAAACTCTCTCAAGTCCTTGGGAGTGAAGGGTATGGAAAAGATCCCTCAAGACAATCATAGGAAATGCATAGTTTATAATATTAATAACAAAGATATGTTCATGGGACTGTTTCTGTCTTGGTGTCGAGCAAAACTTACAAATGACATGACTAGCCTAGCTTTATTACCTTTAGCCCTCATATGCCTCTAAGATATAAGAGGATTGGCATTCAGTATGACTGGAAATTGAAGCATTTCTTTGAAAAAAGTTGTTAAAGAGTTGTCACAATTTCCTTCCCTATCTCCATGAGGAAATGGAGAAGTGCGTTCCTGTCACCTCAAGCCAAGCAAAAGTGTTTCTCAAGAACCCCATTCAAGAACACAACATGGGTTTACTAGAGTCTACAGAACACAGAAAACAGCAGACCAACCCAGCACATCCTGGAAAATCACAGAGGTGATGGTCAGAGGAAATACTGAAAAGTGAGTACAGACTGATCAGTAGCCCCAACATTTTTTGGGACAAAGGATACATGAACATTCCCTGTAACAAGATGACCTATCAGGAGAGAGAACTGACCAAGAGCAGCATTCTGTCCCTACACCACATATGGACCCTGGATTCCCAGGGTCTGAAGGAGAAAACATAACCATGGAGAATGATCCTGGCAATATAGCCAAATGTTCCCTGCATAGGTCATCAGAAAACCTATAAGTACACCCCCCAAAATAATCTGCTTTGAAATCCCCCAACCTGAGTTGGTGTGAGCCATCTGCCAAAGTAGCAAAAACTATTATCAGATAATGCTTATACCAGTCAAGCAGCACCTTTCTTTCCCCTGACCTATCATCTTTACCCCTTCTCTTAGTGAGTTGCTGGGGTCCTAGAGAAAGCAGTGGGAGTCAGGAGTGGGAGAAACCAAGGTGAGGGAACCAAGAAGAAGCCTGCTGAACCCTATTCCTCACCAAAACTGTCAGGCTTGGCCACAGCTGCAACTTGAGGGAGAATCTTAAATTGAGAATTCTAACACTTACAGGTAGATAGTCTTAAAACAGAAATGAAATCATCTTTGTGAAAGCAAATAACTGGAAAACCTTTTAGTATTTATGGGTTACTAAAAATACAAGGGGACCTGCCCTAGACATACCCAGGGGGCAGAGGAGAACAAGTTGCACAGAGCAGGTTCAAGCAAGTGATTGGAAAAAGAATAAAGCTGGGTTGGTTTGTTTTTGAGTCTTCCAAAGATTGGCTCTCAGGAAGTAATACTTACCTCATTTCTTCTGGCATTTTCAATATTCTACATTAGTCTAGCAATTGGAACAGCGCCATCAGTACAGTGGTAAACCCCATTTCCTAGCTGAACCTGAGCTGAACCCCATTTCTGTACTTATAAGTTTAGGAAATGGGCAGCATGTTTATACTCTGCATGCCTCAGTTCACTCCTTGGTGATAATATAGGAAATATGGGACCTACTTTACGGAGCTGCTGTGAGGATTCAGTTGCTGTGAATAGCCTGGAAAAGGGTTTGGCAGACAGTAATTACTCAAGCAATGATAAACATTATCATCACCATCCTCAACGTTGGAGACCTTGAAATTGGTGAAAGATGTGTTCATTCTTCTTTGAAGATCAAAGAGAAAGGAGCTTGGAGAAAGGGGCTCCCCTTTGCACTGACCTACATGCCCATTTTTATTTTCTATTATGAGACAGAATCCACTAAGTGGCTAAATTGCCTAGGCTGGGCTCAAACTTGCAGTTCCCCTGCCTCAGCCTCCCAGGGGGCTGGGATTACAGGTGTGCGCAACCACACCCATCCCTGGTCCAAATTTCTGACCTTATTTCCTGCCGCTATCCTCCATTCTCTAGCCACATCAGCTGCTCTCTGTTTCATGAACACTCCAGCGCCCTTCTCTCCTGCTGATAACATCCTGTTCATTCTTGAAGACTTGATCCAAATGTCATCCTCACTGCGTAACACAACAACAAAAAGATACCACACACAGTCTCCAATAACAAGCAGTTTCTCACTCAGCTAGAGCAGCTGTGCTTCAGACAGCATTTTTGGCTGGGCTGGGCTCCGAGTCACCGGTTGATTTCAAGTTAACTCTACACTTTCCCTCATTCTGGGACCAGGAGCTCTGTGGGATGTGTTCTCATGATGGATCACAGGAGCGCAAGAGGCCAAGCCAAATCATGCAAGCATATTTATAGACTGGACAGATCACATCTGCTAACATTGCATTGGTCAAAGCAGGTCATATGGCCAAGACCAACACCTACAAAGTGAAAAATATACTCTGTCTTCTACGGTATCAGCATGGCAAATCATATGAGTGTGAAGAATTATGACAGAGAGCCAACTAAGAAGTGAGAAGGAAGAATTTGGAAAAATAATCCAATTTATCAATTATAACTTTTCCATCTTCGGGCCTCCTTCATCTTTGTTTATTCTGCTCAGGTAACACAATAGAATCCCAGACACTGAGTCTCTTTTATTAACCCCCGACATTGGCAAGGATGTCTCTCAGCTTCCATCTCCGCAGCCACAAAATGGACAGATCATTTTGAAATATAATGGAGAAATGAGGCGGGTTGGAACACACCTGTAATCCCAGCAACTTGGGAGACTGAAGCAGGAGGATTTTAAGAACTTCAAGGCCATTTGAGGCAATTGAAAGGAAAGGAGGGGAACGGGAGAAAAAGAAGAATCCAGATACATCATGTACACATGTACAGGTACAAATTTCTTATGATGAATGTTATCATTGTGTATATCTAAAATGTACCAATAAAATTAAATTTTTTAAAAGGTCAATATGGACAATTTAGTGAGCTCTTGTTACAGAATTTTAAAAAATTAGAAGGGCTGGAACCCTAGATTCAATCCTCAGTACCACAAAAAAAAAAAAAAAAAACTACAGAAAATTAGTAGTGCTTGACCTTCTGATCAGAAACAGAAAAGTTACACTCTAGCTATTTTCATTACCTTTCTTCACAGGAGAAGGTGAAAGGCTTTTTTTTAAAAAAGCCTTATATTGAAAGGCTTTTTCAAAAAAAAATTTTGTTTGACCTGTGTTTATCTGAATCATGTGTAAGATGTAACTGATGATTTTGAAATTCTACTTAAATTTTAGCCACGTCTACAGTTGTTCAAGTACTTTAAAAACTACCTAATAGTTGGTAAATCTCTCCTCTCCCCACTATTCAATCTCCTCCAACTCTTGGAAACGATCCAGGAATTTATTCCATACCCATACAGACTGCCAAAGAATAGAAGGCAGATTCTATGCAAAAGTAGGCAACATATGACATAGTCATAACACCCCAGGAGCTAGGGGACAGTGTTCTGATCCTCCCCCAACTTCATGGTGATAGGCAGGCCGCTTCGCCTTGCTGCAGCTCCCTTCCCTTTTTGATCTACTCCTAGAAGGAAGTTTCATCCATTCTTTACTACTTCAACTTATCATTTGATTCCTTCATAACATAATTTATAATTATTTGATCTATTGATTTATCTCTTTACTTGCTCTTTTTTTCTTTTTGTGGTACTAGGGATTGGACCCAAGGCCTCACCCATGCTAACCGATTTTATTTTGAGATAAGGTCTTGCTAAGTGGCCCAGCTGGTCTTTAACTTCTCTTGATCCTCCTGCCTCAATCTCCCAAGTGGTGGAGATCACAGGTGTGCACCGCCACACTGGGCTCTTACCTGCTCTTAGTCTGTGCTCTCTGCTAGAATGCAAGCTCCTTTTAGCCTTCTCAACACCCATTATACTAGGTTGGATCAAAACCTATGGTCAGTGTTTAATTTTTTAAATTTATTACAATAAAAAACACATTGCCATTAACTCCTTCCAAAATACTCCACCTTGCTCTAAGTACAACTATCCCATCATTCTTGCCACTTTCTGAAGGTGTTCTGGAAGGCTCTCTTGTGAATATCTTCAGTTGTACTGACATAGCTGCTTCAGTGTTCTGAATGGATTCAAATTCCTTACCTCTCATGGTCATTTTAACATTTGGGAAAACCCACAAGTCACATGGTGCCAGATCCAGTGAGTAAGGTGGACAAGGACACACTATTATGTTTTTGGCAGAAGTTGCTATAAATGTTTGAACAATGAGATGTGATAAAAAATACAGTGAATATCCAGGTATGCCTATAATCCCAGCACTTGGGAGGCTGATGCAGGAGGATCACAAGTTCAAGACCAGCCTGAGCTACCTACTGAGTTCAAAACCAGCTTGAACTACTAAGCAAGATCCTGTCTCAAAAAAATAAATAAATAAGTAAATGTTTAAAATGTTTATTACAGTAAAAAGATACATTGCTATTAGTCCCCTTAAAATACTCAAAATACACTTATCCTCTTCTCTTCAGACACATTCATTCCATTGTTCTTGGCGCGTGTCTTTTACTATAACTTTTTAAAATTTAAATATTTAGCATATTTTTATCATCCTTGTTTTCCTACACCTGGCACATTGTTAGTGCTCAGTAAACATTCATTTAATGAATGAATGAATGCCATGAAATAATCTAGTGCTGATGTGCTATGACTTTTCGTAAGCCAGAAACAAAAACAAGTGGCAAGGATATGAAAGAAAGATTAGCTCTCCTTTGTAGTTCTCAGAGGGAAAAAAATGGGGCAAGGGATGGCTAAGTAAAAATCCCCTATTCATCAGTCACACCTTCTTACAGCATTTTCCTTAGCCTGAAAGAGGAAAATTTACTTTTATACGTTTGGGATGTTAGCATAATGGATAATTGTTATGAGCACAGAAACTGGAAAGCCTTTTCCTGGCACCTTGGTGTCTTCTAGCCTTTCTTGGCTGATCCGATAAGTCATTTAAATCAACCTTTAGGTACACAGTCCAGCCTATGCACCAAGTCCAAGCTTTTCCATTCCATTATGCAATTACTCCTCAGAATTTTTGCACTATTTCTCTTCAGTCTTATTATTAATCCCAGAGAAGTTAAGATCTAATTGAAACCTAAAAGCCTAAACATACTTAATGTCATTCTACAGACAGAAGTAATTTAATTTTTGTGTTAACACAAACCATCTGGGCAAAGGCACCATAATTAACTGCCACTGTAGCAGAAAATGCACCCCCAAGCCAGTATACTTCAGTTTCTGTTAGCTGCCCAGGTAACAGTTCCTGTTACAGTTCCTCTTACTTCAGTTTCTTAGAAATAGCTGGTCACTGTGATGCATAGAGCTCGTCACTATGATGCATATTGCAAGAACCAAAGATAGCCACGTACTCTGCTTCTGTACTTCCTGTTTTCTTATCCCATATAAGCCCTAAACTACCAAGGATCAGGGCCTGAGATTTTTATAAATATTGATTCCTGTCAGTGCCTGTCAATGTTAATAAATCTGCCTCCAAATCGTGGGTATTGTTTCAGTGTTTCTGTTTGCCATAGTACTGTTAGCCATTTTTCAATACAATATTTAATTAATACTGTGCTGATGGTTGGTCAATGGCTCTGATCTCCATTCTCACACCACTCCATAGCTATTCAGTGTGCATCCAATCGGCCATCCCAATCTAACGGACAAATCTCAGGTCACCGTAGCTTATCTTGTTTTCCATTGATATACTTATCTCTTATTTTATTTAGTGGCTTTAGACAGTTTTTATCTGCTCTTTGCTGACTTATTTTCAAATAGCTAAAATGATGTATCTGGTATGTGCTACTCCTAACATAGAAATAGAAAACCAGGTCTCCTCCAGAAAAATATTGGTGTGATCTTCTGTACTAGAATTCTGACAACCTCTAACCAGAGCAAATATGTCCATGCAATATCAGATGTTTATAGCAAAAGTTAAGCCAAATCCTGTTTCTTATCTAGAGATTTGCCCATGAAATTGCCATCATTCCAGGTTTATTTCTTATCTTCCCTTACTCTGATCAGATCAATGTCCTATTCCTCCCACAAACTTAGTACTTTCCTGAATCTTCAACCTTGTGATACTCATCCTGAAAATCTCAACTCACCCATTGCTTCCTCCATTAAACTATCCCAGATCACCCTATTTTTAAGAAATCTGAACTCCCAAAGGACTCTTACCTCTCTTATAGGACTTTGCTTTTTCTGCTTTATCTTACAGCTATTTGTAAAATGCCCTGCCTTCTATATTAACAAATTGTCTATACGCAGAGATCTTCTCTATCTTTACATCTCACAGAGTGGTCAGTGTTAGTTCTTGTTTGAATAAATAAATGTCTCACTTGTGACATAAGACATTTGTCATACTTTTGAAGCTATTAATACATGTTATTAATAATAGATAACCTCTGTTATTCCTTTCAGGCTCTGAAGAACAAATGGAAATGGAAACCTAATCAGTTAACTAGAACAGAACTTTAGGACAGTTTTTTGCTTTAGTGTACAATCAGGTGCCCAGGGCTTCATCCAGGTACATCACAAGTTTGTAGACTATTACTTCCAGAATGAGCCAAGTGTAAAACCAGGCTACAAAAGAAGGCATCAGCACCTCCTACTGGGAGAAGGTAAGGCATGAAGGTGCTGATAAAGAAGTCTACTCCACAAGGTAAGGGATACATCTCCTCTTTGTCCTTGTCTGGGTGGCACTGTTCATTTATATCCATGAGTCAAAGCACAGCAAGTGAGCATCCACAGGACAGAATACAGGTGGGATGGCTGCAGGTGCCTGGTTAAGCCTAGAAAAGAATTACCTAAAATAGTTCATAAATGTGTAACCAGACCTGAGAGCTAGAAACAACCAGGAGAATATTCTGTAGGAAATAATATTTATAGGCTGCACTGGGATAAGGAAAGATGAAGAAGTATACAGAAAATTAAGCATCTAAAGCAAAGATATAACAGTGAAATGAGTAACAAAGTTAGTGATCTTGGGAATCACAAGTGAGGAAAGAGTAAGGCATGAATTAGTTAATTTTGGAAAGGTATGTGCTTAGAGAAGAAAATGAGATACAACCCCAGACCTCCAAGAATTCATTTACTACGCAGTTTATTATAACCTATAAAACCTTCATTTCTACACTTCACTCAGCAGTTCAGGAAGCCAAATTATTGCTTTATTTACTCCTTCACAAATGTCTAAATAGAAAAAGATTGAGAGATATGTAGAATATTTAATTTTTTAAAGATTTATTTTATTCCTGGCTATTATAGAGATGTCAATACTTCTACTACTTGCAATCAAAACCCAACTCAATTTTAAAAATTCTGGCCAAATAAATTTCAAGGACATATGGAAGGATAAGTAGGCAAAATTACCTACAAAACTTTTAAGATAAAAATGTTTAGACAGGATCTTGCCATTCTAGCCGTGAAAACATATTATAAAGCTGACTTAATCAAGTCAATGCAGTCCTAGCACAGGAATCTCACAGATCAATTAAGCAGGTAAACAATTTACTGTATGAAGTGTGATCAACAAATATGGTACATGTCACATTGCGTTCACTCTCCCTCAAAATACTTGCTCTTGTTTCAGTTATCTCATCATTCTTGCTGTTTTCTGAAGCAGTTCTGAAGTCTTCTTAGTGAGTGTGTTTAGTTGTACTGTCATAGTTGCCTCAATCTCCTAAATGGATTCAAAACTTTTACGTTTAACAGCCATTTTGACTTTGAGGAAGAGCCAGAAGTGTCACAGTGCCAGATCTGGTGAAGAGGGTGGATGAGGACACACTGCAGTGTTTTCACAAACCTGCTTTTCCACTGGATGGCACCCAGCAGCAGCAGCATATTTTTTATCCCACCTCATAAAGACACAAGAAAAGACTTCCAGAACTGCTTCAGAAAATGGTAAGAACAATGAGGTAAGTGTGTTTGAAGCAAGGTAGAATATTTTGAGTGGGATTAGTGCCAATGCATCTTTTACTATAATAAATTTTAACTATAAGATTCACTGTATCTTCTGATCACCCTGTGATCACCAACACCTAAAAGAACTTAATATATAATAAAGCATCACAAACAATTGCAAAAATAGATTATTAATTACATAGCAGTCAGAAAATTAACTAAATTTGAAGAAAATCAGTTTAAAGCCTTACTTCACGCACAGATGATTTCTATATTACAAAGAAAAATGTAGAAATCAAACTAAGAAAATATAGGTGAATGTCATCATATTGCTGGATGGGGAGTGGTTTTCTAAATATAACAAGGAGAAAAAGGATAAAGAAAATGTACTGTTTCCATTGAATTTCTTAATTTCCATACTTGAAAATAATATAACAGAACTAAACCACAAGTTGGAAAAATATTTGCAACAACAAAAATATTCCTAATATACAAAGAACTTTTATAAGTCAATAAGAAAAATATAAATGATAGGCATATTGAGGGACACAAGTAACCAATGCATGAAAAGCACACACATTACTGATTAATAAGCTTGAAGACTGCTTAACCTCAGTAATAATGAAATGAGTAACTAATACTTTTCAAATGATAACATTCTGTGATGTCAAAGTGTTTAGTAACAGAAGTGCTCTCATCTATTACTAGCAAAAATACAGAACCTTCCTACTCAGAAATTTAACAATAAATAACAAGAGCATTAAAAATGTTCATATCCAGGCCTGGAATGGATGCCTCTGACGCAGGTCTTGCCTAAGCACTGAGGGTCAGAATTTGTGTGGGAATCAATGAATAAATGCAAACAGTGACTAACCCCCTTTCCCACTAGAAACCCCAGGGTCCATGAGCACTTACTCCAGGATGTTTTGTTGGACCCTCTGGAATTAAACAAGGATGACTTTGTTCTAGATCAAATCACAAATCATAGGCTAGGCCTAGCTGCCCTAGGCTGCAGGATCACCAAGAGTCTCTGCCTTAGACCGTGCCCCACCCACACCCTACCAGAGACAGGTCTGCCCCCCTCACACCCTACCAGAGAGGAGACACTTTGACCAGAAACCCACTGCAGCTTTCACATATGGAACTGCATGTAGGGTAGGAGAAATTCCCAACCTTTTGGCTCTGTTGACGAGGGTACTAAAAACTCTGCACCTCCCCAAGACAATGGTAGCCTCTGCCCACAGTGATTTCTAATTTTTAAAGGGACTCAGACTGGGGAAAGCTGTGCTTTGGGCAGTGGCTGTCCAGCTGATATGACATGATCCAGGAAACATGTCAGTTCTAGAAGTCCCCACTGCTCCAAGTGAGCCTGGTCTGTATTCAGAGAAGTCCCTTCTTCAGGTAAAGACAAGGAACTGACTTGGGTTCTGCTCATTATTCTCTCTTTGCAATCTTGATGCCCTTGAAATTGTAGATACCCAAGATAATGTCAAACTCCAGCCCCCTACTCCCCAAGGCCATGAAGAAGGCTTGGAGCTTGATCTACTAGGGCTTCCTTAGGGAGATATCTGTAGATGGCTGGATTTGAGAAAGGGGTTTGAGGAAACAAGTCATAAACTCAAAGATGTATGAAGTATGTTGCTGAGTATAGAATTAGGTCTCCCAAAAATTCATGTTGAAGCCCTGACTTCAGTGTGATGATATTTTGAGATGGAGTCATGGGGAGGTCATTAGGTTTGGATGAAGTCATGTGGCCGGGGTCCTAAGGATGTAATTAGTGCCCTTTCAGAAGGAACATCAGGGAGCTTGTTCTCTCCCTCTCTGTGAGGATACACTGGACAAGAAAAGCTCTGTCAGCCTCTCTTGAGCAAAGAGCATTCAGTTTGCAAACATTATTCAGTTCCAGTGTATGCCAGGAGCAGCACCAGGTGTTAGAGCAGAGGCTGTGAAAGAGACTGACCTAGTTTTTCTCCTCCCAGAGCTTACCAGGTAGCAGGAATTACAGACATTGCTCTAGGAATTAGAGGTGCACTGAAAGTTACAGAAAAGTCCTGTTAGCAAGGAAACGAAAAGTGTTCATCCACTTCTGCACTCGGTTCTGTAATGAAAAACATTTGAAAACAAGGGTCAGACTTAGGAGCTATGTAACCCCAGTCACTTGAGAGAAAATGAAGTACTATTTGGGACAAACTTGTGAGTCTTTCATGATGGTAACTTCACATGTTGATGATTCACCCTAAATGTCTTCAAAGTTGCTCAATAATCCAGTTCAGCTTTATATTCCATGAGCTCACAAATCTTTCCTGAACTTTACCTATTTACTAGTTCTATTTTGCCATTGTGGACTTCAATAGTGCTTTTTATGAATTCATTCATAGTCTCTCAATTTTTGTCTTTCTTTATAAAAGAAACCTTATTTTTTTAGTGAATTCTCTCTCCAAACTTAGTCCTTTCCTTTTACAATTTAGTTCTCCCTGGATTTTTTCCAGCTCATTTGGGTCATTCTTGGGGAAGAGTAAAAATTGGTAGAAAACCCAGTTTCACTGCCAATGCCATCTGCCAGCTGGCTCTGTTGTTTTCGCCCTATGCTGAGGTAGAAGGGTACAGCGAAGGAAAGCCACTCACCTCATGGCAGCCAGGAAGAAAGGCAAAAACAAGGGAGTCAGGGAGAGGTAAAGGGGCTGTGGACCATACTGAGGACAAGATATACCTTTCAAAGGCACACCCAAGTGATCTACTACCCACTGGGCCCTGCCTCCTGACAGCCCATTCCTCGGTGGATTAATCCATTAATGAGGTTATCATGCCCATAATCCAGTCACCACTCCAGGCCCCACCTCTGAACACTGCTGCATGGGAATCAAGTCCTCAATACATAAAAGTCTGATGGAACACTTCATATTTAAACCATAGCTGTAAGTTATAATATTCAGGATAACATATTTACAAAATAAATTTGTTCTTCAATACTAAAAGTGAAGCATCCTCATAGAAAAAAAAGAAAATCATGTAATTTGATCTTTTACAATAAATCATAAACATTTCCCTATATCTTTATTATTCTTGGACATCACTTTTGTGACTGCCTTTTATACTATTCTATAGATATACCTTAGTTTACTTAACCAAGCACCTTTCTTTTTTTCTTTTCTTTTTTTACTACATGTTTGTGATACACAATGAATACATTTATTGTGGGGAGTTGGTAAATATACATATTGCATCTTAGGCCTTTTTGCCTCACTTTCCCCTCCATCCCTGGATCTTCTTCCCATCTGTAATAGGTCTACCTTCCTGTTTCTTATCCAAGTCCATTTTTATGGAGATGTAGGGTTTTTTTCTTTAGCTCATAAATTAGACCAAAATGAACTGTATTGATGATCTATCAATAATTATTTTCATTGGATAAAATTCTAGCAGTAAAAATCCTGAGTAAAATACACTGAAGGTACACAATACTTATTGTCTAATTACCTTCCTTCAATGTAATGATATGCCTATTCAGGGTGACTATTTTTCTCTTTAGTACTCAATATCATGAGTTTTAGAAACCTTTTCAATTTGAAATAGGGGGAAATGTTATCCTATTACTTTATGTCAAAGACTTCCTGAATACCTAAATAAATTCTGTTCGCTGGTTTGCCCAGGTTCATTCAGATGCTCACCCCTCCAAAGTCCATTTCACCAACTTCTCATACTTTTTTAGTATATGCAAAGCCCACACTATATACCTTCCACAACATGTTATATTTATTTTATGTTTATTGACCTTATACTTTATCTTTGCTTCTACCACATTGTTAAGAATTATAATGAGAATGGTTTACCAGCCTGCAATTCCCATTATCACTTCCAGAGCTTCCTAACAGAGGACTGTTGCTAATTCACTAGTTTTCTGGCAGCCTTTTATAATTATAAAGTTCATATTTCAGCCACTGTCCCACAAATTTTTCCTCTGGAAAGAACTGGATGGATGCCATATGCTCAAATTATTTGTTTACACCAAAACTGTCACTTTCGACAATATTTTGCACATATATCATCATTTGACATGCTCCATCTGGACTGACAGCTACCTGAGGTAACTTCAGCATCCAGCATCTTGTATGAGGCACCCTGCTAGAATATAGCAGCTGCACTTGACAATAATCATGCAATCTTCATAAAGATTCCAATGACATTCTTCACAGAACTAAAAATTTAAAAGTCCTAAAATTCACATAGAAACACAAAAGATTCAGAATAAGCAAATCCTAAGCAAACAGAGCAAGGGTAGAGACATCATAATATTTTATTTCAAATTAGCCTACATAGCCTTAGTAACAAAAATATCCTGCCATTGACCCAAAAATAGACCAGTACTGCAGAATAGAAGGCACAGAAACAGACCACACAAATGCAGCCATCTGATTCTGGACAAACGGGCCAAAAATATATGTTGGAGAAAAGACAACCTCTTTAAGCAAACGGTACTGGGAAAACTGTGTATATGCTTACAGAAGACTGAAACTAGATCTCTATATCTCCCCCTGTACAAAAATCAATTGAAAGTGGATCAAAAACCTATGTATAGGCCAGGCATGGTAGTGCATACTTGTAATCACAGCACTCAGGAGGCTGAGGCAGAAGGATCACTGAGAGTTCGAGGACAGCCTGGGCTACAAAGTGAGTTCAAGATTAGCCTGAACTGCAAAGTAAAACCCTGACCCAAAAAAAAAAAAAAAAAAAAAAATTGTGTATAAGACCTGAAACTTTGAAACTGCTAAAAAAAGACATAAGGGAAACCCTTGAAGACATAGGCACAGCCAGACTTCCTGAACAGCATCCAATAGCTCAGGAAATAGTAGCAAGAATCAACAAATGGGGCTACATCAAACGTAAAAGTTTCTGCACAGCAATAAAAATAATCAACAGAGTGAAGAGACAACCTGAAGAGTTGCAGAAAATCTTTGCCAGATGCTCTTCCAACAGGGTATTAGTATCTCGAATAAAGAACTTAACACCAAGAAAACAAATAGTTCAATCAGTAATTGGGCAAATGAATTGAACAGACACTGCTCAAAATAAGTACATATGGCCAGTAAGTATATGAAAAATATTCAACAATTTTAGGCATGTTATCAAAACCCAGAAGCCAGAACACCAGGGCAAAGTCTGGAAATTCAAGATAACCTTCATACCAGAAAAATGAGAAAAAATACCCTGATTTCTTTCCTTTCTATCTGTCTTCCTTTCTCTCTCTCTTTTTTTTTTCTTTTCTTTCTTTTCCCCCAACCTCCCTCCTAGGCTTTCCATGAGTAAACATAGAAGTCAGTTGAAAAAAAAAAGCTTGGGAAATGCGTTCTACAATCAGGGCAGCCCAGCTGAGATTTAAAATAGAATGAAGAAAATGCCTGTAGGCTCTCACATCACACAACCAAACAAGTTTCACAGAATATCAGCAAAGAGCTAAATTTTTTTCCATAAATAAGTTACATTTTCTCTGCTCATTGAAGAGAGCCCAGTGCCTCAGTCTCTCTAGATATTCAAACTTCTTCTCCATAAACTACGGTTCTCCCACAAATTATTTCCACACACCAGCCAGACCCACTTGTAATTGCCACTTCTAATCTCTGTTTGCACTTTACCCAATGGTACTTATCTATCATAATCTTTGTCCATAGAGATTGATCTACATTTTTATCAGCTTTGAACCTTGCACCTTATCAAAGGCTGTGGACCTTGTGCTTCTATCCAGACTTCTGAACTTTGCCCAATCCCATGATCTCTCCACACTTCCCCATTCCAGTTGTTCTTTCCTCAAAAAGTCAATAGAACCAGAGGTAGATGTCTAAGTATATTAATGTTACAGCAGTAACTAATGTTGTGACTAAAACTCAGGTATGTGTCCACCTTTGGGAGGAGTGAGAAGAGGTAGAATGGTATGAACAAAAAAAATCTGATGCAGGAAGCTAACAAGTAATAACTAAAGTTGATCAATCAAATGGAGCTACTTGAGGATATTAAGGACCTGGAAGTAATCACTAGAACTAAAAACAGTAACAACTGAGGAGAAATAAGATGGAAGGACAAAAAATTCATTGATTTTCATTATAAATCTTTCTGCAGGTGATTTTTTTTTTTACCATCAGAGATTCTGTATTCAGATTTTACACTTCTTGATTGCTCTACCAGGAATACTCTTCGCTCAGATATCCATGTAGCTCACTCCATCAGTGCCTTCAGACCTCTGCCCAAATGCCAGCTCAGTGGAGCCTTCCCTGAGCATCCATCCTATTTAAAATAGCAACTTCTCCCTCTGTTTTGCTTCATTTCTTTCCATACTGCTTAACATCCTTTAACATCTAGATAGTTTTCATATTCACTTAATTTTTTTTCTGTCTGGCCCAATTACAGTGTAGTCTGCATGAGGGCCTAGACTTAGTCTGTTTTGTTCACTGGTAAGTACCCAATGCCTGGAATCATGACTGGCACGACTGCCAAACTTCATGAACAAATCATGTATGTGTATTACCAGGTTAAAAAATACCTAATAAATGTTTTTTTAATTCATGTGTTATTTGCTTGTTTGGGGCGGGGGGAATATTTCACATTGAGAAAGTTCTTGTAAGATTAACTATGCCTAAAGTTTTCCAAGTAGGTTACTCTCTTTGTAAACTTGCCTGTCAGAGATTCCTTTGAGTTTGGAATCAGGCTGGCCAAGTACAAAGTAATGACATCACTGGGTAAAAGTTAAAGAGATCCCCTTAACAGAACACTTCCCATTCACAAGGATGCAGGCTTCCCATGACACTGCCAAGAAAAGAACTTTTTAAAATCTTGTAAAGCTGCACTGAGGACTGACATAACTAAAAGAATACACAGAGTGTTGAGATATTTATTTTTAAACAAATGTTCAAGTTACATAAATCTTAAAAAAAAAGAATTCAAGGTTAGACAGACTTGTTAATCTATGCGCCTTTAGATAGAAAGTCTAAAGACTATACTTTTCAACGACCCTAAATTTATTGCAGTTAGTGTTCTCTTCTCCAATTTTTTCTGAACAGACAATTCCTTATACAGGAATTCATGTGTATTAGAAGCATCAAAACACCAACCCTCTTTTGGCTCTTCAAAGGACTTCCCCTTCAACTTTGCTTAGTGATTCTTCTCATCAATCCAACTGAGTCACTGACACAAGTACTGTAGATAAGAGTAGAACACAGAGTAACACATACCAATTTGAATTCAAGGTTGCAATGGTTAATTTTATGTGTCAATTTGGTTGATCACAGGGTGCCCCCTTTCATCTATTTTATCGTTTCAAATAGACTTTAGTAACTTTCAGTTTCTTGATCTCACATATAAGGGTTATTAATTTTCTTATGGCTGGTTGACTCTTGTATTTTCCACTGTGAGCACATTTCCAGCAGGCACGTACTGGGGCCTAGGGTACTTGTGGGAATATCACCTATTCTGCATTAAAGAAGAACTGCTGCAAAAAGATTCGGAATTTGCTTCTACATGGCGTACTGAATTGATACTGATTTTTATGCTATATTTTGGCTTGAGGATCCAGGGACTACTCAGATAAACATAAATTTGAACTCCATTCACAATACAGAAGCTGGGTCTCTAATTTTTCAAGGGTGGGGGGATGCTTCAGATCACTTGCCTGAGTGGGCAGGAAAACTGCTTTTAGTACAATTTTCACTAAGAGTGCAAACTTAAAGGGTGCTAGCTCCACAGAGAGGTCTTAGGTTTAGTTTCCTAATTTACAAGGACCCAAGTCTACACCTTCAATCAACAAATGAACAGACATTAAACCTCCATCCACTAGTCCTTTGAGTCTATTTCCAGACCAGTAATTTCCTGAGCTATTGGAGGATCAGCTCATGAAGTTACACAACACGTTCACATTCCTTCATTGTCTTTGACAGCCAAGTAGGTTTTTATTTTATTTTGGCTATTGCATTTAAATTTTTGTTGCAAAGTTTTGTCTGTTATTAACAATATTAAAGTAAGGGATGGAGATAATATGGGAAATCTCAGTAAGACATGTCACAACAACCCCGGAAAAATATGTTTTATAAATTTTCCTATCAAATAGAAAGCATGTCCTGGCACAATTTTTAATAGAAAACAGTATTTCTATTTTCCAAATTATACAAGGCCTTTCCAGAACTTGTTGCAGTCCAGTGGAGTTTATATTTGTAATTTGGAGGTTATATTTGTAATGGACAAGTTATTGGGATTCTGGTGAGTTAATTCCAATCTACCCCTTCCAGCGCAACCCATGGTGAGAATAAACACTGAGGTTTATTTGTAGTTGTGGGGAGCCAAGGGGTCCTAATTCCAATCAGAACAATGGCTAACTGGACCAAAGACCATGAGCCAGGGCTAAGCCGAGTTTTATTAATTCGTGAAGAAGGGATGACTGACCTGTAGAATGGCAGAAATGAGTGCTGTGAGTTGGGCTAGGTAGGAGGTGAGATAGCACCTTTGTAATATGCAAAGAGAGAAAGAGAGAGAGATGCAGAAAGAGTAATCTGCATAACACAGTGGGGGAATTATCTTGTGTTTTGGCATCAGTACTTCAGCTCTGACATGTAATCTTCATGCCCTGAGATGCCACGGTCTCTTTCTGAAGGCTAAATCCCATCAATCCCAGCCAACAGCATTGTGTCACTCAGCCTAGCTCACCGTACTAGTTGGAAGCTATAGGCTGCTTTAAAGGCTACACATCAGCACCCAGCTAGAGCCATTTGCATTGCTTAACACCAGCTGAGGGGATAAAGAAATATCCTAGCCAGCTCTGTACATATCAATACAAAGAAATAGGGCCGGTTTAGCCAAAATGGAGATAAATGCTTTTCTTTCAAGAAGAGCCATCCTGGTGGTCCTCCACATTAAATCATTTTAGTTAATTCAATCAGCTAAAAATCCCTTTGTTAAAATCCCTTTTATTAAAAATAAGACAATTAAAAATTAGCGCATGTTATATGTACAATTTTTTTCTTTGACGCTGGGAATCGAACTCAGGACCTTGTATATATAATCTTATAAGCTGCCCCTTTGTATTTGGTTTCTATCTTGAAACATTAGACTGTTATCATCTCTTATATCATTTCATTAAAAGAACTAATTTTTCAAACCTGCATTCATTTCACCACAGTATCAAAATTTAACAGTTCTGGGCCTTGGATATAGCTCAGCAGCACAGCACTTGCCTGGCAAGCACAAGGTCCTGAGTTGGATTCCTGGGACCAAAATTTTAAAAAAGAAAGAAAAAGGAAAAGAAAATTTAACAGTCCCATATGAGTGTACTGAACATGGATATATTTTACAATGTTTCATATAAATAATACTATGATGGCTATCATGACATTTAAATATTGAACTATACTTCTGATTGTTTCCTTAAGATATATTCATAGAAATGTCTTTGTTATTGCATTGACTCATTTAAACTACCTAGTGTACTATATGGAAAATGATTGCTTAAATTTTATCCTTTCCTAGAAACTGACAATGTACTAGCAGGAAGAGAGTGATTAGCAAATGTTCTGTGGTAAACCACATTTTTTTTTTTTTGGTACCAGGAATCAAATTCAGGACCTTGCGTTTGCCAGGCAGGCACTGTGCACTGAGCTATACCCCTGACCCCTAAATCACAATATTATAAGATTATTGTTTGTTTTACTAAAATTGGTCATTTGTTTACAGGTCATTAGGAGCCAATGAAAATGAAAATCCGAGGTGCATTTCAAAAGTGTGATGACATTTCACACGCTTTGCATATACCCACTTGGTGCTTTGATATAATCTCCCAACCTTCTCAAAGATGGCCCTTTTCTTTCCTTTCCACATTTCCCAATGACGTCAGTCTTTAATGACCCAAACAAATTGCTGTTTCTTTCAGGAACTTACCTTGCCAGAATAAATGCCAAGCTTACCCTCTTTTATTCCCACAGCACTCCCTGTACACTTAGAACATCAAAACACTTTTTACTCTGTCTTATAATAGTTGTGTCCATGTTTATAGCAGTTGTGAACCTTTCCCCTGCTCAACTTTCTGCTTTGAGGACAGAATCATTTTTTTCAATGGTTTAATCTGACTTTTCCACAGTTTGGTTTTGTTTTCTCTTGGTGTTGGGGATCAAACTCAGAACCTTGTGCATGCTAGGCAGGTGCTCTACCCCTGAGCCACATTCCTAGCTAAAGACAGACTCTGTCTGATCCATTTTCACACTCCTAAAGCATCAAGAACTCTAATTCTGCCTTCAGCATAGGAAGGAATCAATAAATCACTCTTGCAGACATAAATAAATAAATAGTAGGACCTCTACACACCATTAGGTTCATTAACAACAAACAAAATATATTTCTGTTAAACATAAATATATATATGAATAGCTGCAATGACTGTACTGCTGTTGTCTGATGGTGTATTGAAATGAACAGTTAATGCTCACAATTTTTTATGTTCTGATTGACTTTGCATGCTTGTGTCTGGTGGTCTGAACAACTGATTTGAAGGAAACAATATGCAATGGAATTACAATGATGAACTCCTACCATCTTGTCTAGTGAAACTCTGTGTTATCTCTAATGTTTTATTGAAGAATTATTTTCTTATTCTCTTGAGGATAGTAATATACAGTGTAACAACCCCAAGGTTGATTTGTATTAGCTTGACTTGAGACCCTGTATCATTTTGAATGTTCTTGCTTTGATTTGTTTATGTTCGTGATACTGGTATGCTGCTATGGTTCTATTTTTTGTTTGTTTGTTTCTCATGTACTACTCTCTTTAAAATAAAAACAATTTTTTTTAATTTTAAAAAAGTTTTATTACGCTTAATTTTTACTTAGGTATATTGAGGAAGTTTTATCTTTCAGAATAAATACTACTTTCATAAAAGCCACGAAGCACTAGAGTTGTTGGCATCAAAATCCAAATAGATTCATATGATTCAAACAGAAATAAAGTCAAATTCAGAAATTTAATTTGATTTTTGCATTTAACGTTGTAGCTAACTTTATCTGCATTATGGCTGAAAATAAGCCTACTTATAATACTAAATGGCAAAGTTAGGTAATTTCTTTTCTTTTTGAATTTGCTTTTTAAAATTTTTTGATCATGGGACAGGGAGCTGTGCCCCATGAACAACAGAGCTGCACATTGGCCCCCGACCAACTCCATGCCCACACACTCTGCACCCCGGCTGTGACCACCACAAACTCCAAGAAGCCTCCACATTTCCTTTCCTCTCAGCAAGGGGCAGCCAAGATGCCAGTCAACCAACCAACCTGATCAAGGACAAAGCCAATATAGAGGGGAGACAATAAGCCCTGGAGAGTCAGGAGATCCAAGGAGAAATCACAGACCTGGCCAGCAGCCTAAGAAAAGCCCACAGCTTTTTAAGCTACAAAAATAGCACAGAGTTTTACTCTGAAAGTGACCCTTCATGGCAGACTAGAGAAGAAACCCAATGCAGTGCTGCCATATTGACAGAGGGTGTTTGTTTAGTCAGGCACTACCTTAGTCACTCTTCTATCACTGCTGAGAAAAAATGCCCAACATCCAAAGTTAAAGAGGGAAAGGTTTATTTAGTCACAGTTTGTGGAGGTTTCAGCTCATAGTTGGGTGGCTCCAAGGCAGGGTGGCATGGCAGACAGGCATCACAGAGGAGAAATATGGCAGGCAGAAGGTAGCAAAACAAGCAAGGGATGACCACAGCTCTTTCTATCCCTTAGATCTTTTCTAGGATACTAAGGGTGAGTAGCACTCACACCCTTAACCCTAGTGCCTTTGAGCCTAGCATTACACCATGAATTAATCCCAGTGTCACATACTCTAGATCCAGCCACTGTTGAAAGAATCTCACCTATGACTGCATGAGGCTTTGGGGAGACGACTAGACAAAAGCCATAACAGGCACCATTGTGGGGAAGGGAAATTGTTTAAGACAGAACCACAGAACAACTTTACTCCAAGATTTCCAGTGTTACCCTCCCATAGTGACTGGGTGAAAGACAGCCACAAGAGTTACGGGGCATGGGATTCAGGCTAGACATAGACCCTCTGAGAAGTTTAAGCTCCAGCCATGAAGGACAGGGCCCCACACAGGCCCTGCAAGTGTGGCTTTCAGAGGGGAATGGATCTGAAAGTGCTGGCATTAAGTCCCTAGCAGTCTGCTTGAACACCTACCCTGCTGCTTACATCCAGCAGAGAACACTGGTCTGTGCTTTCCCCACCTATCAGTGAGAGCAAGGATACCCATCAACTTAGATGACTGCCAAAGTCTAGAGTGTACAAACAAAGGTGCCTCTGGAGCATGGGGCTGGGGTGGGGTGGGGTGGGGGTAGGGTGAGACCTCACAAAACCACCGGCTGTCACTTTGGCAGAGAAAATAGTGATTTTTCTGGATTCCAAGACTGCAGATGCTGGGAAAAAAATCACTCATTCAAAAGGACAGGAATTTTTGGATTCAATTTTTCTTTGCCTTTTTGCTTTTCCACTTTCAAAGTTTTTTCTTTCTTACTTTTCTTTTCTTTCTATATTTGGCTGTTTTTCTTCTTTTTTTGTTGTTTTCTAGTATTTTTATCTAATACTATTAATTTACTTTTACTACTAATAGGATCCTCTATCTTACTTTTCTCTCTTCCTGCTCATTTTCCATTGATTAATTTTTCAAATTTTACTTTTTTAATCTCAGGTTCTCCAAACCCTTTATCTTTACTAGTATAAAGTTTAATGAATCTTTAGATAGTTAACGCTATGCTATTAGCTTTTTTCTGGCACAAATGACTGAAATGCTTTAAATACTGAGCTCTATAGATAATTTCCATAGTTCACTAGTTGTGACAAACTGTTTCCCCTGATGACAGTATAATCAATATGTAAGATCACAGCCTAGTGTGGTGGTACATGTAAACCCAACCCTCTGAAAGGCTGAGGCAGGAGGGTCACAAGTTTGAGCCAGCCCAGGCAACATAGCAAGATCCTATCTCAAACCAAAAAATGAGAGCTGGGGGGACCTTTGCTAAATGCAAAGCTCCTAGGTTCAATCCTCAGCATAGTCTCTCTGCCCATCACAATTCTGGGGATTTTCTCATACTTATATTGACCCCAACACAGTAACTCTTTGCCCTGTGAGTCTGAAGGCTCCCATTGTCTATGCTATTACTGATGAATACTGTTCTGTTGTTCGTGGAGGTACAATTGTTGCATTTTGTAGACACTTAATGTATGTCGTTATTTGGTTTGTCTTAGTGCTTATGCTATAATTATACATCTCTTTTCTGTGGTTAAGGATGGTATATTATTGGTTCTTAGAGGATATCAATATCCATTTTGTCTTTGATGCTATTATTGTTGCTGATTTTATTGCTATTACCAAGGTGGAACAGTTATTGCTATTAATTGGTTTTCTCTACATGCCAATATCTGGATTGTAATTGTGTCATTAACAATACTGCAGTCCATTCTCAGAGATTTGAGTACTGGGCAATACACTATAGCCCCAAATAAATGAAGGTGGTTGGATGTTGGGGTAGAGACAAACATCTGTTGTTATTGTGTTTCTTCCTGCAGCCTTAACATTTGATTTCTTGATGTAACTATTCTTTCTGGAATAAGATAGAATTGCTGTGTTGTTTTAACTTGTATTTCTCTAATGAACAGATTTTTTGAACATTTTTTATGTATTAATTGACCATTTGTACTTCTGAGAAGTGTGTTTATTTTACTTGTCCATTTTTTGATAGAGTCTTTTACATTTGGGGGTTTAACATTTTTTATTTTCTGGCATTAAACTCATTCATTTATAAGACTTTATAAAGTTAGTTATCATATGTACAGATTGAAAACCAGACTAATAGACCAAAGAACATAGAAAACATTTATAGTAAGTCAAGGTACACTTTTAGATAAATTGTCTGTGCTAGGTTACAATACCTTTTTTTCTCTCTCTCTTTTCCTATAATGTCTTTTATTTCATAATATATACATATATATGTATATATTGAGTTCAGGGTCTAATCTTTTTCAACAGGAAGAAAGGAACACTTCCACATTGTTGGTGGGAACATAAAGTAATACTGCTAATATGGAAGTCAGCATGAAGTTTCCTCAAAAATATAAAAATAGAAATTCCATTTAACCCAGCTCTTCCCCTTCAAAGTATCTCCCCAAAGAGTTAAAGATATTATATTACAGAGATACCTTCATATCCATGTTTATACTAGCACAATTCATAATTGCTAAATCTTGGAAGCAGCCTAATGTATCCACCAGCAGTTGAACGGATGTGGTATTTATACACTGTACCTCTCTGCCATAAAGAAGGATAAACTTGAGTCATTTGAAGGAAATGGGTGCACCTTGAGGCCATAATACCAAGTGAAATAAATGAGACACACAGCGTAAATATAGTGTGGCTTCTCCTATATGAAAACTCCAAAATATAAATAAAAATGGCAAATAAAAGACAGATAATAAAAAGAGGGAGATAAATCTTTTGCAAACAGAAATAGAGGGAGAGGGCAAGGAAGAGAGGGAAAGGGATGAAAACAGAGTAAGATGTGTTATGTGCGTGCATCAGCTCCCCAAGAGGAAATTCTGCACCACAAACATACACTGCTAAAAAGATAAAAATTGAGCTGGGCATGGTGGGCACATGTCTGTAACCCCAGCATGCAGGCTTAGGCAGGGGGTCAAAGTGAGTTCAAGGTCAGCCTGACCTACAGAGCAAGGGCCTGTCTCATAGCAAGACCCTGTCTCAAGCCCCCCCCCAAAAAAAAGAAAAGAAAAGAAAAGGTTGATATAGCAATAGTCTCTAAGGAATGAGTCTGGCCATCAAATAACTATTCTGTATTTTCCCTGTGAATAAGTTTACAATGGATTGGTAGATATGTGATAAAGCAAATGTAGTATGTTAGCAACTATCCTTGAAATCAAGGCTTGGCAAACTTCTCTGTAAAGGGTCAGATCCTAAGTACTTTAGGCTTTACTGTTGAAGCTCCTTAGCCTTGCTGTTGTGGTACCAAAGCAGTTAGGGGCAACATGTAAAGGAACAGACATGGCTGTCTTTCAATAAAACTTGATTTACAAAAATAGATCAAGCAAGCTGGATGTGAATAGATCAAGCAGCTAGATTTGGCCCAAGGGCTCTAGTTTGCCAAACCTTGACTGAAACAGATGTTCACTATACAACTCTTTTTAACTTCTATATAGAGTTTAAAGCTTTCATAATAAAATGCTGGGAACAATACATCTAGGAATTATTGATATTTAAACTATTATGAAAATGTTTAAATATTAAAAGCTTACAAATTGTCCTTTTTTGTATATTCTCCTTAATACAGTCTTTAATGATAAAAATTAAATACCAAATTTTCTAGAATGTCCTTTGATTTAGAGATTAAAATCATCCTAAACAGGCACAAATGATCCAAAACTGGCTAGTCCTTGGTAATGATAAAATTTCTCCTGCTGCTTTTCTCAATCTAGAGTACAGTGATTTTTCACTTAATTATGCCCTTCCCATCCCTGCCAGGAAAGGAGAGGTGGATGTTTTATGGCACTATTATGTATGTGTATGTGCTTTTTTCCAGTGATTTTTTTTAAAAAAATGTTCCATTATTTAAATCTGACATTATCTAAAGTTGACAGCAGTGATTTTCAAATTATGTTATTTCCCTGTGAATAATTCTATCTACATAGCACTTAATATAATTTGACATATTTTCACTTCCTTCACAATGTGGTGTTTTTTTAAACTGCTTTTTATGGAAGTGGTGACACTGATTTCTTTAAAATGTTAAACAGAATCTAAATTTGTATGTGTTTAGAATATCAGCTCTGCTAGACGGAGCTGGATGACAACCAGACCATAAGACACCATGAACTAGAAGACAATGAGGCCATGAGACACCCTCTAGATGGCATGGCCTTCTTGAATCGAGGCAGAAAAATATTTTATTTTGTCGTGATTGGTTTAACTCATAATCAAGCCAGACATTAGAATAAAATTATAATGTCTTTGTTCCTGAAAACAAGTTTTCTTTAGGCCTACACAATTATCTGACCTTAGCTCAAACCGTTCTCCATTAAAAAAACAAAAAAAGAGCAGGGAGAAAAGCAGTCTCTTTTGTAGGTTTTCAGCCACAGTCGTGTTTCTGCTGTGACTCTTGGTTGCTGAGGGCGCCTGTGCTGAGTCTCCCCGCTTAGCTCTTGCTCCTCTGCTCCTAAAGAAACCTTTGGTTGAAGGCCCAGAAAATATTCCCTGGGTTTCTGGTTTTCCCTGTACTGCAGTCATCTGCTCTAAGCACCTACAGGCCTTGTTCTGAGGAGTCACTATTTCACAGGAAGAAACTGGAGCTGAGACAGGTTAGATTATTTTGCTGCCTGCATAGGGAATCCTTACATCTCCACTCCGCCGCCTCTATCTCCTTATCACCACTTTCTGGCAGCACAGCTATTTGCAAATCCCCACTTCAAGTACAAACTTTGAAGTCATATGCTATTTACTAGTTTTGTTTTGTTTTGTTTTGGTTTGGTTTGGTTTGGTTTGGTTTTTTTTTCCGGTACCGGGAACCGAACTCACGACCTTGCACTTGCCAGGCAGGCACTGTGCCGCTGAGCTAAATCCCCAGCCCCTATGCTATTTACTAGTTATAGAGTTTTTGGTCAAGTTAATTAACCCTTCTGAGGTAGGCTATTAAGGGCTCTGAGCTCTGGGTCCAGTTCTGAACCCCTGTGAATGTTACATTATACAGTAGGTTTTTCTGGCATGATTAATGATTGTGAAATGAGGAAGTCATCCTGATCATCAGGCAGGCACTAAATGCCATCACAAACGTCCTTAAAAGGAACAGAGGGAGAAAAGACTCTACATAGAGGAGAAGACAACCTGAAGATGGAGGCAGAGCCTGGAACGACGCGAACAGAAGCTTAAGAACAGAAGAGCCACCAGAAGCCGCAAAAGGCGAGGAATGGCTACTCCTTGAGAGCCTCCAGAAGAAACCAGCCCTCTGCAAACCTTGACTTTTGGTCTCCAGAACTGTTAAAGAATAATTTTGTGTTGTTTTAAACCACTGAGTTTGTGGAATTTGTTGCAACAGCCAAGAGAAACTAATATACCCACTAAGCCTCAGTTTCATCTGTTAAACAGAGATAAGATACAATTTTCTGGTTTTTGCAATAACAAAATTAATAAATAGAACAATGTCTGGCACCTAGTAGGCACACAGGCTATAGTGGCAGCTATTCTATAATTATCATCATTATTTTCGAAAATGGATTTAAGAAAGTATAGGCTGCTTATACTAAACCCAGTACTATTTTAAAAAACCAAATACTCAGTGGTACTATCTTTATATATCTGCAACATATATTAATAATTTATATCAAATAGTGTCTTTCATCAAGAAGCTCTCTTCTTGACATGTTATTATCAGGAATATTCATACCAATGGTTTAAAAAGTCTTGTGTTTTTCCAACTATTTAATTGTTCACTTTACCATAAATTGTATGTTTAAGATGGAAAATAAACATTTCCAGCTGTTTTGAGGACAGCAAATCTAAATTTGAACTGCTGAGTTCCAAAAGA
This sequence comes from Chinchilla lanigera, assembly GCF_000276665.1. Lineage (NCBI taxonomy): Eukaryota > Metazoa > Chordata > Mammalia > Rodentia > Chinchillidae > Chinchilla > Chinchilla lanigera. The sequence goes on along the minus strand of NW_004955425.1, from coordinate 1,542,157 downwards.
ACTACAGATCTTCTTAAGAGTGCTAACATTTGCGTGTACCAATGTCAACTCCTGCTTATTCAGAAGTTGAACATTCACTGAGACATAATTAAGGAAGAGTGGGAGTTTCACATAATGGAAAGATTGCCTCTCAAACACAGAAGTGCAGCGTGTGGGGAGTAGTCATTCACTCCATGAACGATCATTAAGGTATTGTGCTGTGTATGGGGAAGTGCAAGGGTGAAATAAAAGCTACAACCTTGAAGGGCACACAGGACACTGAAGGACATAGAGATATATGCAGGTAGATGAAAATTCAGAATGATAATAGTGAAGCTCACCTTTATCAAGGATGTATTATGGCTCAGACACTGCAGGGTTTTAGCAGTCAACTCGCGCAGGGTCACATAGTTTAAGAAGAAGAACAAGAGGAGGAGTGAGGATGCTGGAGTGAAGGGTGCTGTGGTCAAAGGGCCTCACAGCCTGGGACAGTCCAGCTCCTTTTTAGGTGCTTTTATATTCATCTCAAAATAATTCTGAATTCAGGATTTGTCAGGGTGTCACTATCTAGTTCAGGCTGGCCTTGAACTCACTGTGTAGTCTACCTGGACTTAAAATTGCAGCCATCCTCCCTTCTCAGCCTCTGGCATGCTGGGATTGCAGTTGTGTGCAGTGCACATCCACATCCTGATTGTAATTTTTGAATTTGAGACAGGAACTCACCAAGTTTCCTCAGCTACACTTGAACCTTTGATCTTCCTGTCTCAGCCTCCTGAGTAGCTGGGATCACACATATTTCTGTGTTGTATTCTAGAGCATAGTTCTTTTACCAACCCACTTTCCCTGTCTTGAAATGTGGGTATCTTTCTGCACATCACCTCTGTGGTTTGGAATGGCAAAAACTGCTTTCTTTTGTTCCACCTCTGAGCTTCAACACAGAAAAGCCCCTAGGGCACAATAATCTTGTGACCTCCAGGAAGAAAAAGCAATTGACACGGGTCTTCTGGTGCAGTTTGCTTAATTAGAAAGAAATTATTTGTCAAGCTGAAGGCATATGTTTAGTTTTAAACAGGTGTTGATCTTTGCGAATTCAGACAGGTCATGATATTTGCAAATTCTTCCCTTTTGTTCCAAATAAGAAGAGCACATAAACAGCAAGTGTGGATGACTTCAAGCATTCTTAAAAATGTCTTGCCAGGCGTGGTGGTGCACACCTGTAATCCCAGCACTCAAGAGGCTGAGTCAGGAGGATTGCTGTGAGTTCAAGGCCAGCCTGGGCTCCACAGTGAGTTCAGGACCAGTATGAACTACACAGAGAGACCCTGTCTCAAAAAAACAAAAGAAAAAAAAGTCTTGCAGTTTCAGCCACTATTATGAGAAGCACAATTACTGTAGCAGTAACTTACAAACATTCATTCTAATTTGAAATGAAAGACATGTTAAATGTTCCATATATCTTGAAATCCTGGCTCATATTGCCATAGGTTGACTGGAGAAGAACAAAGGTCCACTTTTGCAGTTAAACCTTTGATAGTATAAAGAAGCATAAAGATAAGATTTAAAGTTGATTTCATGTGTGAATAAACCACCAGTTTCTGTACAGATACACATTTCTATACATGTAATCCCACATTTTTGGCCAGAAGTGTCCCTCCCTCCCCCAGAAAAGGAAGGAAGATGTTGATTTCTTTTTCAAAGTTTTTGGAAATTTGACATTTAATTTTGTTTAATTTTTCTAAGGGAAGACCAGCTTGTGTAGCAGTTAACCTTGTGAATATGTATTTTTACTTAGATGAAAGAGTGGAAAGAGAAAATACATTTTGAGTGTGATGGCACTCTATTCACTTCCCTGAGAGGAATAGCTACTGTATTACAAATGTCTTCATCCTTTTGTGGAGTCATATGTAACACATGGGACTTTCTTTTCCTTGTGGCAAAAGCTGGAAGAAAAGTGCCATAAGTGGCTCTGCTCAGATGTGATGGATCATGTTTTACTACCTGCCCTCAACTTTGGACAAAGAGGTGTGGAGAACAAAATGAGAAAAGCTTCTGAATACTTCCTCCTAAGAAAAACTGGCAAAAACATCTATGATGTAACACTATCTGAGTTTTGGCATTTTACATTATATAACTCCATCTGTTTATGAACTTTTCCTTTGAGCCAGGATGGGTGCTTAATGTTTATTTTTCTAGGCAATAGGTATAATTTTAGGCTGACAAGGCTAGGACTCAGGTAAATATCCCGAGTGAGAACTGAAATTTCTCACCAGAGAATGAGCCTCAAAAGTAATGTTTCTAATCCTGTGGTTGATCATTATAGATTTAGAAGAAATTCAGGATCTGAAAACAACCTGAAAAGGAAAAATAGTTCAAATAAGAAATAGAGGTTTACTGTATTTTCCCTTCACAATTAACTCTGTATGATGAATACTGTCCTTCCAAACCAATAGACCATTATGTGAGATGCCAGGTCTTTACACAAGAAAAGTGAAACCTTTACTTTTTTTATTCTTTCTCAGTAGAGAAATAATTTTAAGTTTATTAAGCCATTTTTCTATTTTCTAGAATGGTTGCCCAGGGCTGTGGGTTCTGCAATATTGAATTTCTCTAGATTTACCCAAATTGAGAATGATAGAAATAGCCAAAAATGGAGAATGTTGAACATTCAAATAACCAGTCAGATTTTAAAGAATGCATAATTCATATGCTAAAGATGATAGAAGAGGAAGAAATGTTTCCCAATTCATTTTGCCAGATGGCATAACCTTGATATTAAAACTTGTAAAAATGAAAAAATAATCACTTTACACATAAACAGAGATTTAAAATCCAAAATAAAACGTTGAAAATTATAAACCAGCACTATATTTTCAGAAGTATTTTAATGTGTAATTCAAATAGTGTAATTCACTATATTAACAAACTAAAAATATAAAAGCCATATGATCATCTCATTAGACACATAAAAAGCCACTGACATAACCTAACATCTACTCCTGTTGAAATTCTGAAGAAACTAGAAATAGAAAGGAACTTCCTCAACACAAAACAATAAAAAATATGTATGGAACCTACAATTAATTTCAGACTTAATGATAAAAACCTGAATGTTTGCCATCTATGATCAGGAACAACAATATCTCCTCTTACCACTTCTATTTACTATTAGTCTTTTTGTTGTTGTTGGTTTGGTTTTGGCTTTGATTTTCTGGTTTTTTTCAGATACAGCCTTGCTGTGTAGTTCAGGCTCCCCCTGAACTCACTATGTAGCCTAGGTTGGCCTCAAATTTGCAACAATCCTCCTGCCTCACCCTCTCAAGTGCTGGGATTATAGGCGTGCACCACCATGCCTAGGCTTCTACTTACTATTATATTGAAGATTCTAGCCAGTGAAATAAGCAAGAAAAGAAAACCAAAAGCATCTAAACTGGAAAAAAAATGTAAAACTATCATTATTCACAGATTCTATGTTTGTAACCATCTAATGGGATCTACAAAAAAGCTACTACAACTAATAAGTGAGTAGAGCCATATTGTAGGATATAAGAACACTATACAAAAATAAATTATAGATATTAGTAAAGGAAAATCAGAACTGAATTTTAAAACAATTGCATTCACAACAATAAACAAATGTTTTAAAAATAGATCTGATAAAAGTTGTGGAGGACTTGTAATCTGACAACTACAAAATACTGAAAAAAATTAAAGAACTAAATACATGGAAAGATATACCACACTGTTGGGGTTGGAAGACTCAATATTGTTAAAATGGGAATGAGAATTATCCCCCAACCAGTCTGTTAGATTTATCATAGCAGTAAAGTGGGGGGTTTTCAGTTTCTTTTTTTTAGAAATTAATAAACTAATTTTTTTAGCAACTTGCTTTAAAAACTGACAAGTTAAGACTAAAATTCAGATAGAAACAATAAGAATTTAAACTAGTCAAAGTAACTTTGAAAAAGAACAATGTTGGAAAACAATGCTGACTGATTTCAAGACACCAAACAGCTACATTAATCACATAATAAAGAACTGTCTTAAAGATAGATAAAGTGTTCAGTGGAAATTCTTGAGGAGGGGAATGTCCATACATATATGTACAAATGATTTTGATCACAGTTAAAATGGAAATGAGCACTGGTAGTATTGGGGATTGAACACATGCTAGGATGCTGTACCACTGAGTTACATCCTTCCCGCAAAATTCTTAAAGAATAGCCTGTCCAACAAATGGTGCTAGAAAACTTGAATACCTCTATGCAAACAGTAACAGTAACAACTTTGATCTGTACTTTGCACCTTAAATGAAGATCAGTTTAAAATGGATCATAATGTGTAACCTAAAAGTGTATAAAACTTCTAGAAGAAAACATAGGAGAATATCCTTTGGAACTTAACTAGGCAAAGATTTCTTGAATAAAAGACAAAATCACAATCCATAAAAGAAAACAGTAATAAATTGGATTTCTTCTAAAATAAAAACTTTTATTCTGTCAAAGACACTGTTAAGAAATAAAAACACCAGCAGGAACAGTAATCCCAGCTATTCAGGAGGTTGAGACAGAAAGATCATGACTTCTAGCCCAGCCTGGGTAATACAGTGAGACTTTGTCAGAAGGAAATAAGGAAGAATGGAGAGAGAGGAAGAGAGATAGAAAGAAGGTAGCAGGGAAGGAAGGGAGGAAGGCAGGAAGGAAGAACAAGTCACACACAGGGTGTGGGGTGGTATTTGCAACATATTAATCTGATAAAAGACATATCTACAATATATAAAGAATTCACAAATCTCAACAGTAAGAAAACAAGACAAATTTTTAAAATCAGCAAAAATATTCGAATAAACAGTACACCAAAGAAAATATCTGGATCGCAAGCAGGTATTTGAGAAGATGCTCAACACCACTGGCCATTACAGAAAATCAAATTAAAACCACAATAAAGTACTACTGCTTATCCATTAGAATAGCTGAAACTAAAGACACACCACACCAAGATTTGGCAAGGATCTAAAAAAACTAGAACTTGCATACAATGCTAAGAGAATTAATTGTTAAGTGGTATCATTATTTTGGAAAATAATTTGACTATTTCTTTAAAGACTATATCAATCTTTTTAGTTTTCCTACCGTAGATTGTTTTACCTGTTCTAGAATTTCATCTACCCGCAAATGTATCATTTTGTGTAAAACTTCTTTCCGTCAACATAATATTTTTAAATTGATTTGCATTGTTGTCTCAGTAATTCTATCCTTTCTATTGCTGGGCAATATTCAATTGTATGTATAAAATACAATTTTTTTATCTGATATCTTATGAATGGACACCTAGGCTGTTTTGTTTGGGGCTAGCATGAATAAAGCTGTGGACACTCTTGAACAAGTCTTTCTGTGAGCTACATTTTCATTTCTCTTGGTTAAACCCTGTATGTTAAGTAGCTGGATCATGCAGTAGATGCATAATTTACTCTCATAAAATGCCAGAACTCCCAACATAGTTATACTACGTTTCATTCTTACCAACAAAGTATGAAATTCCTAGGGTGGGGTGAAGTAGAGCTGAGAACTGACTGAGCACAAACATAAGCAACTTTCCTGGGTGCTGGAAATATTCTATATCTTTATATGGCTTTGGATTCAATATGTGCATGTACTTGTCAAAACTCAGCAAATGCACACTCAAATTTGAGCACTTTGGTGTGTGTAAACTTTGTGTCACAAGAAAAATTAAACAAACATTGAATGTTAGCTAACTATGTTTTCTGAAATATATATCAAGAATTATAATGATATTTATATGTGACTGCAAGTTACAATGAATATTTAAAATTTTTAAAAATTTCAGTAAAAGACACATTGCCATTAATCCTCCTTAAAATACTTCCCCTTGACTTTGAGCACACTTATCCATCATCATTCTTGCCACTTTCTGAAGTAGTTCTGGAAGGCCTCTTTCTAGTTGTGCTGTTATGGCTATCTCAAGTCCTGAACTATTTCAGACCATTTATCTTTTATGGTTGCTTTGACTTTGGGGAAGAACTAGAAGTCACAGGTGCCAGATCCAATGAATAACATGAATGATTAAGTACCATGTTTTTAAGAGTCTGCTTTTCCATTGGATGGCACTCAGCAGCAGCATGGACTGTATTTTTTTTAAATCACAGCTCATAGAGACACTCATAATAAGGGACTTCCAGAACTGTTTCAAAAAAACAAAATTGATAGGATAAGTATGTTTGAAGCAAGGGAGGGTATTTTGAATATGTCTTTTACTGTAATACTTTTTAAAATTTAAACATTCACTATAAGGGGCTGGGATTTAGCTCAGCGGCACAGTGCCTGCCTGGCAAGCAGAAGGTTGTGAGTTTGATTCCTGGTACTGGAAAAAAACCAAAAAATTCACTACACATTTTGATCACATCTTGTAATTTACTTTGTAATGTAAGAAAAAGTAATAAAAATAAGATATATCGACAGGTGGAAAAAAGATGGTCGATATCTGATAATGCAAGTACATAAAATGCTAATGATAAAATTTGGGGGTGATATTGAAAGGAACAGTTAATGTTTAATTGCTTGATCAATCTTACATGCTTATACCTGGTTATCTGAGTAACCACTTTGAAGATAACAATACGTAATACAACAACCATTGTTAATTTCCTATCAGCTTGTTTGAAATTCTTTATCATTATTATTGTTTTGTGTTGTTTTATGCCTTTGTTTTTGTTCTTTTCTCCTTAAAAGACAAAATTGGAGGTGGGCACACAGATTGTCACAGTAAAAAAAATAATAATTCCGCCTTCATCATGTGTTTAATTTCCTTTAAACAAAAAAACAACTTTTAGAAAGTTAACATACATCTATCATATGAGCATGCCATTTCACTTCTAGCTATCTACCCAACAAAAGTGAAAGAAATTTTCTGTACAAAAATTTGTTCATGAATGTTAATAGTAATTTTATTTTTCATGGCAAAATACTGGGAAAACAATCAAATGTTCATCAATAGATTAATGAATAAGCAAATATGATATATTCGTATAATAGAATACTACTCAGTGATAAAAAGCGTGAACAGTCAATGCATAAATAATCTCAAAATAATTATGCTGTATAAAAGAAAGCAGATAAAAAAGAATTTATACTCTATGAAAATCCATAGATTTCTTATAGAAATTGTTCACACTTATAGAAAATTCTAGAAAATGGAAACTAATCTATGATGACAGAAAGCATAACACTAATTGCCTAGAGACAGGGCATGGGGAGGAAACCAGAGAGAGGATTAGAAGTGAAACAGAGGAAACAATTATATACACCTGTCAAAATTCATCAGATTTCACACTATAAATGAATGCAGTCTTGTTTATGTCATTAAGTTGACAATAAAGTCAATAAAGTTGTTTTTAAAATCTTACAATACCAAAATTTTTAAGCCAGGTGTGGTGGCACACACCTATCATCCCAGCAGTCAGGAGGCTGAGGGAGAAGGACTGATCATGCAAGCCCACCCTGGGTGACTTAACAACTTAGTGACACCATGTCTCAAAATTTTAAAATATTTTTATTTTTTAATTTTTTTTTTGAATTTTACTAGTACATGTTTGCAGTACATTCACTTCAGGGAATTGTTACAAGTAAATAACACACTTCAAGTTTTTCCCTTTCCCTCCACTCCCCCTTTTATATTTCCAGCATCAGATTCATTTATCTTATAAGACCTTATAAAGTTAATTTTCATATATACACACTGAACATCAGACTATTAGGTCAAAGAACAGAACATATAAAACATGTAAGACAATTATACTAAGTCTAACTACACTTTTAGACACATTGTCCATGCTGGACTACAATAACTTTTCCCTCTGTCTTTTTTCCTTTTCGTCTCTTGATGAACTTATGTACTGTTTCCAAGATATAGCTAACATGAATTGTGCTGTTATAAATAAGTATGAATACATCACTGTGGCATGATGTCTCTAACTCTTTTGTGATGATACCTAGAAGGGCGATAGCTGGGTCAAGTGGAGATCCTATTTTTAGGTTTCTGAGGACTTGCCACACTAATTTCCATAGTGGTTGTTATCACTTTACAATTCTGCCAACAATAGAAAAGGGTTCTTCCACACACACACACACAGCCTTGCCAGCATTTGTTATGGGCTGATTTCTTGATGGTAGCCATTCTTTCTGGGGTGAAATGGAATCTCAGTATTATTTTAACTTGCCATTTCTCAAATGGCCAGCAATGTTGATCATTTTTTCATGTATTTATTGGCCATTTGTATTTCATCTGAGAAGTGCCTATTCATTTCAGATGCCCATTTTTTAATCTGGGTCTTCAAATTTGGGGGATCTCACTGTTTGTAATAGTTTGTAATAGCTAAATCTTGGAAACAGACAAAATGCCCATCAACCAATGAATGGATAAAGAAGATATTGGTTTTTTATAGAATGAAGTACTACTCCATAAAGAAGGATAAGCTTGAGACATTTGTAGCTAACTGGATGTACCTTGATACCATACTCTTAAGTGAAATAAATCAGACACACATGGGTAAATATTGTATGGTTTCTCTGTGTGAGAAACCAAAGGTGTAAATACAGACCAAAACGTGTAATGGATACTGGGAAATGGGAAGAAATTGTTCAAATGAGAAGGGGAACAAGGGAGTAGGGAAGGGGAAAGGAAAGAAGGGAAAAGAAAAAAAAAGAATAGAAGGAAAAAATGGAAATGAAGCTTTTGTAAATAAAGATAGGATGAGGAACGTAAGAGAGGGGAGGGGAGTGAAAAAAAGAAGAAAAATACGCCATGCATAGGTACAAATCCCCTACAATGGATGTTATCACTATGTAATTAAAATGTACCAATAAAATACAAATAAAAATAAATAAACTTGGGGGATCTAATTGTTTTAGTTCTGTATATTCTAGATATTAATTCTTTGTCTGAGAAGTAGCTGGCAAAAATTTTTTCACATTCTGCAGGTTGTCTCTTCACTCTGTTGGTGGTTTCCTTTGCTGTGCAAAAGCCTTTTTAATTTGATATGATCCCATTTGTTGATTCTCAGTATTATATCTTGTGAAACTGGGCTCTGTTCAGAAAGTTTTTGCCTACACCTATGTCAAGAGTTTTACATATTTCATCTTCCAGCAGATTAAGTGTTTCTGTTCTAATGTTTAGGTCTTTGATCTATTTTTATTTCAGTTTAGTGCATGGTGAGAGATATGGGTCTATGTTCAACCTTCAGCATGTGGATTGCCAGTTTTTTCAGCACCATTTGTTAAAGAAGCTATCTTTCCTCAATCAAAGGGATTTGACCCCTTTGACAAAGACAAGATAGCTGAATGTACGTGGAGTTGTCTCTGTACTTTCTATTCTGTTCCATTAATCCACAAGTGTGGGGGCTGGGGATTTAGCTCAGCGGCAAAGCGCCTGCCTGGCAAGCGCAAGGTCGTGAGTTCGGTTCCTGGTACCGGAGAAAAACCAAAAAAAAAAAAAAAAATCCACAAGTGTGTTATTTTGCCAATATTATGCCGTTTTTATCACTGTAGCTTTGTAATATAACTTAAAGTCAAGGATTGTGATGCTTTTATTCCCCAGAATTGTTTTTGCTATTCTGGCTCTCCTATGGTTTCATGTGAATTTTAGGACTGCTTTCTCCAGTTGTGTAAGGCATTTTATTGGTATTTTGATTGGAATTGCATCAAATCTATATAACAGTTTTGGATGTATGGCCATTTTGACTAATGGTTCTGCCTATCCAGGAATAGGAAATATATTTCTATTTTCTGATTTGTCTTCAATTTCCTTTTTTAGCATACTAGAGTTTTTTTTCACTTTAGAGGTCTTTTACTTCCTTGGTTAGGTTAATTCCTAAGTATTTCATTTCTCCTGATGCTATTGTGAAAGGTATTGCTTTCCTAATTTCCTTCTCAGTTAGTTTGCTGTTGGTATACAAGAACACTATTGATTTTTGAATGTTGACTTCGTATCACGCGATGCTACTGAATTTAGATGTTAGTTCTAGAAGTGTTTTGGTGGATTTTTTGGGCCTTCTATGTAGAGGATAATGTCATCAGCAAGTAATGATAATTTAACTTCTTCCTTTCCTATTCATATCCCTTTTATTTCTTTCTCTTGCCTTATTGCTGTATCTAATGTTTTGAGGACTATATTGAACAGACATAGTGGTAGCAGACATCTTTATCTTGTTCCTGATTTTACAGGGAAAGCTTTCAGCTTCTCTCCGTTAGTATGATGTTGGCCATTGGTTTTTCATAGATGGCTTTTATCAGATTGAGATAACAGCCAGCCTTCTATTCCTATTTTTTCAGAGTTTTAATCATGAATGGATGCTGCATTTTGTCAAATGTTTTTCTGTATCTATTGAGATGATCATGTGACTTTTGCCTTTGTTTCTATATGGTGTTTTACTTTTATTGATTTACATATGTTTTGGGGGTTTTTTTTTGTTTTTTTTTCCGGTACCGGGAATCAAACTCACAGCCTCATGCTTGCCAGGCAGGCGCTGTGCTGCTGAGCTAAATCCCCAGCCCCTGATTTGCATATGCTTGAACCATCCCCGAATCTCTAGAATGAATCACACTTGTCATGGTGTATGAGCTTGATGATTTGCTGCAATCTGTTTGCCAGTATGTTATTGAGGATTTTTTTTAAAAGGCTTGAGATTTAGCTTAGTGAAAAGGTTCTTGGTTCAATTCCTAGTACCACAAAAAAAATTTTAATCCATTAATATACTTAGGATATCTTACTCAAGCAAGCAAACTTTATACAATGACTAGAAAGATTATGTAATATAGAAAATATATCGATTTTTATCAATTAATTAAAAATTTTCATTTAACATTTTTTATTCTGATATTTTAATTTGAAAAGAAAAAATATTTCATAAAATAACTTTTTAAATGATGTTAATGAGCCTGGTGTGGTGGGGGCACACATGTAATCCCAGCACTCAGGTGGCTAAGGCAGAAGGATTGCAGTGAGTTCAAGGCCAGTCTGTATTATATAGTGAGACCCAATGTCAAGAAAAAAATCCCCCCATAAAAGAATGCCCACTATTTTACAGGTTTTCTGTTTTTTAAATTGATCTGACATATCTAGCTAGTTAAATTAAATAAATTGAACAGGATATTTAGATATTTAAAAGCTGGAGATAGAAATGTCATTAAACTATTTAATAAAAAAATAATAAAATTTGTAATTAAAATATCTTTCTACCAAACTAGATGAACACAAATCAAATGAAAGACTAATAGAAAATATTCCAATAAGTAAGTGTTTTATTAGAAAACATACACTAAAATGATGGTTTTAATATACATTAATAATAATATATAAAATATTTAGAAACACATTTAAAATAACTGTGCAGTTCTAATATGAACAAAATTATGTCTTCACTGAGAAACATATATGAGACTTGGAAAACTTAAAAGATATTCCATGTTTCTGGATGTCAATTCCCTAGCAATTATCCCACAACAACACAACAACAACTGAAATGCCAACAGGATTTTGCTTCATTTTGACTTGACTTAAAATTTCATCTGTCATAATAAACATACAAAACAAGCAAAACTGAGAAAGAAGATCAATGCAAGTAAATCTTTCCAACAAACCAACAAAGGTAGTAAGAAGCCATGATAATGTAAACACTAGACTAAAATTTGGCCAATCATAGGCAGATCGTTATCATATTCCAGTATTTCATATTCTGTTCCACCCACCTCTCTATGATTATCCAAATAATATAATAACAGTAGCATTTCAAACCAACTGGTATTTTAGGCACAAACCAAAGGAAGCAAAAATAGAAAACACTTAAAACTTTAGCAATATTTTTTTAAAAACTTTGACCGTCTTTATAACAAAGGCAAAGCAAATTATGTGAGGAAATATGATATGCATAGCACAAAAAGTTGGTCACTCAAATATAAAAAATCTCTAACAAAATAATGTGGCTTATTAGAAAAACATGCAAAATCATATCAGTAATATATTTTTAAGAAATATAAATCATGAATATATAAAAAGCAGACATAAACACTATTATTAATCTGAGAAATACATTTAAAATGACACAAAGATATTTTTACCTGTCAAATGGCAAAGACAAAAAAGCATAACAATAGTAAGATTTGCAAAAGTGTCTCTTTGTTGCATTTGACCAATGGCAGGCACCAGCAATAGATAGGAGGTAGGACAGATCGTGAGTATTCTATGATTAATATTTGACATTAACATATGAAAAATGATTGCAAATAGAATTTGACACAATAGATAATTTATTTTTTTACAAATCTGAATACAAACACGTTTACTGTTCATGATAAAGTACTTTTCAGGAAAAACTAAATTTTTTTCCTCAGTAAAACTGTTTTAGAAGGCTGCATGTTACAAGGTCACATTATAATAAGATAATAAAGATGAACTACTATAAACTTTTCTACTGCAATCAGTAGCAGAAGTTGAAGGCAATCCAGGGTTCAGCTTCAAACTTAATTCCAATGTCAACTCTTAAATCATCGTATGTTCTACTTAATAAGTAACTACCTGGTGAGATCTCAATTTGATTGCAGCATGGTATGTAAAAACCAGACCACTAGTTCCAATTTTAACAGTTAAAGAGTAACAAGTGTGTTTTAAAAGGCCATGGAAAGGTACCACATAGCTGGAAGACTTGGGAAAAAAAAAAAAAAAAAAAAAACTCCTCCTAAATTACGGGTTAAGTTACTTTTATATTCTGGGCTTGATTTCTCTTTATTTTCTCAGGAGGATATAATATGAAATATTGAGCACAGAAATAATAAATAATTTCCATCAACATCTGAATTACTTAAGTTTTGGTTGTCTGCTAAGTAAAACATTAACTATTCTGGCTCTCGGTTTTCTTATTTGTAAAATAAAGATTATAACCACTTCACAGAGTTGTTATAGGAACAAAATAAGAGAATATGCATTAATAATCTAATTCAATACCTCAGATCTACTGAATTTTTTTTCAAATTTTTTTCCCACATGCCCCATTCTTAATCTTCCATTCCTGCTGCCATATGTCAGTGCAGATGTGCGTGACTATCCTTTCAACTCAACAGCAATGATTCAATCAGGGCTTTCTGTTGACAGAGGTTCATAAAATATACTGTTTTATGTACATATAATTTTAATTCATATTGATATCATTATATAATATATCTCATTCTACTTTGCACTCTATTCTTTTTTGATCTGAGACTTTAAAGAGTTTTTTTGTTTCTTATTATAGTTTGGGAAAAAATAAAATCTGCAATAAATTTGTCTTTCACAGCTCAATATTAGAGGCAAATTTAAATGAGATTTTATAAGTGAGGTATGCCCAACTTGCTTGGAACAGTATCTGAAAAGATTAGATATATATGCAGAGCAAATACATGACGAAAGAGTACAGAAATATCTTATCTCAGGTCTCCAAGGGTGGAGAAGTGGATGTCCAGCTGCACAGGGTTGAGTTAATCATATTCCTCACATCAAATCCCTTTATCAGCATTGGCCTACAGGGCTTGCCCATAGTTTATTTATTTTCCCTTTAATCCTCATTCCCTTCTCTTTCCTCCTTCACACCCCTGATAGGGAAATGGGTCAATGCGTGGAATGAATATATTTTGTTTGTAAGTGTTCTTATAACATACATTGTTTTGTATAAAAGTAAGTGTAGTTTTAACTTACTTTTAAAAATATTGTGCTACATTTCTTTCTATTGTGCTATTTTTTTTCATCTGCACTATGCTTTTAAATTCATCTACAGTGGGCAGGTGTGTTGGCGCATGCCAGTAATCGCGAAACTTAACAACAGCTAGAGGTAGGAACTGCTATGAGTTTGAGGCCAGCCTGATCTATACAAGTAAGTTCAAAGCCAGCTTGCACTACATAGCCAGACCCTGCCTCCAAAAGAAAAAAAAAAAAATTCATCTCCAGTGGCCTGCGTAAATCTACTTAGCTGCTTCTCATTCTTGACTTGTTTTCATGGTATGCAACCCCCACCTTTTACCTACCTACTCTCCTAGTGATGGGAACTAAAGAGAGGGTCTAAACAGAGATCATATAAATATATCTTACCTGAGTTTCCACACGGACAGCCACAGCCATGAGGAAAGGCATATGTACACAAGGCCTTGTGCTGAGACTACTGCCTCAGCCACAAACACACCAACAGATTCTAGATACAGAATTAAACCAGTTAGGGAAATGAATTTACAGATTACAATCTATTTTTTTGTTTGTGTGTTTGGTTCATTTAGTTTTAACAAAATAAATGTAAAGATTTTAAATGTTATTTTTTAAAATTTGGCTTCATCATAGTAAAAATGATCTTTTAAAAGAGTCCCACATCTTTTAACAAAGCTGTGATGCAGAGGGGGTGGGGTACAGCAAGAGCTACTAAGGTTAAAAGCCATCCCTACTGTGAAGCTAACGAACCAGACTCCTGTGGTTAGTTGGTGGGTTTGTTGGTTGGTTGGTTGGTTGGTTTGGTTTGTTTTTCAGACAGGGTCTCACTACATAGTTCAGGATGGCCTTGAACTCATGACAATCCTCCTGCCTCAGCTTTCCAAGTGCTGGAATTACAAGCATGAGCCACCACACCTGACTACTTTTCAGAATTAATTTTTAGAAAGTAGAAGTTACCACCTAAAAATTACAAATGCTATTTTATATTTTTTGTCTACAATTTTACAGAGTTAAAAGGAAATAAAATTATTAAAGATGGAATAATACATTTTTAAATTCATTCCTAAATAAAAATATTCCATCAAAATTCATGATTTTATATAAGTAATTGAAAATAAGAAGTCATGTGGTATTAAAAGGAAATGTTGCTTTCTATTTAGAAAAGCTTCAAATACAATAAAATACCTACAGATAATGCTAACTGAGAAGATAAAAGACCTCTACAATGAAAAATTGCAGAACCCTAAAAAAAGAAATTGAAGACAACACCAGAAGATGGAAAGACCTCCCATGTTCATGGATTAGCAGAATTAATACCGTCAAAATAGCTGTATTACCAAAATTCAGTCTAATCTCTACCGAAATACCAATGACATTCTTCACAGAACTTAAAAAAATTTTTCTAAAATCCACAAAAGACCCAGGATAGACAAAGCCAGCCTAAGCAAAAAGAACAAGGCTGGATATATCACAATTATGCCTCTGTAATTCTATTACAAAGCCACAATTAAAAAAAAAAAAAACAGCATAGTACTAGCTCAAAAATAGACACATAGACCAAGGTAACAGAACAGAGGACACATAAACAAACCCACACAAATGCAGCAATCTGATTCTGGGTAAAAGAGCCAAAAATATATGTTGAAGAAAAGACAACCTCTAACAAATGTTGTTGGAAAAAGCTGGATATAGACTTGAAGAAAATCGAAATTAGATCCCCATCTCTCACCCTGTGTAAAAATCAATTCCAAGTAAATCAAAAAACTTAGGTCATAAGACCTGAAACCTTGAACTGGTAGAAGAAAACATAAGGGAAAAACTTGAAGATATAGGCTCAGTCAAAAACTTTCTGAATAGGACTCCAATAGCTCAGGAAATAATAGGAAGAATCAACAAATTGGGCTACTATACATTAAATTTAAAAGCATCTGCACAGAAAGAAAAACAACTAAATGTTTAACAGCTATTCTTTTGACAGAGAATTAATATCTAGAATATACAAAGAACTCAAAAAGTATAAGACCAAAAATCAAACAGTCTGATCAATAAATAGGAAAATGAATTAATAAACACTTCTCAAAAAGAAGTATGTGGCCAATAAGTATATGGAAAAAATGTTCAACATCTTTAGCCATTAGGAAAATGCCAATCAAAATTACAATGAGATTCCATCTCAACCCAGATGAAATGGCTATCATCAAGGATACAAAAAGTAATAAATTCTGGTGAGGAAGAAGGGAAAACGGAGTGCTTCTACACCACTAGTGGGAAAGCAAATCAGCGCAGCAATTATGAAAATCAATATGGAGATTCCTCAAAAAACTAAACATAGAGCTACCATTTGATCCAACAATATGACTCCTTGGCATGTATCCAAAGGAATTTGACTCAGCATTCCACAGAAATACCTGCATGCCCATATTTATTGTGGCACGATTCACAGTAGCCAAGGTATGGAGCTAGCCTAGATGCCCAACAACAGATGAATGGATAAAGAAAACGTGGTTTATATACACAAAGGAGTATTATTCAGTCATATGGAAGAACAAAATTCAGTCATTTGCAAGAAAACAGATGGATATGGAGACCATCTGAGCAGGATAAATCAGATGCAGAAAGACAAATGTCATATGTTCCACCTAATAAGTGGAAGCTAAAAAAGGACAACAAGAAGGCAGAAGGGAGACTACTAGTAATGAGAGGAAGGATATAAGAGATAGGGCAGGAGGAGCTAGGGGTGGGTAATAGGAGAAGGGATCTCAACGAAGTATACACATGGAACCCTCCCCCCAAAAAGGTGAAACTAGGGGAAAGGGCAGGAAAAGGGGGTCACGGAAGGGTGAAAATGATCAGAGTATGTTCTGTGGGTGTATGAACCTGCTAAAATGAAATCAGTTAATCTCTATAACCAACAAAAACAGTGAAAAATTGGAAATATATGGGGAAAAATAGCTATCCCTAGAGCTGGGGGTTATAGCTCAGTGGCAAAGTATTTGCATAGCATGTGCAAGTCCCAGCACTGCAAAAAATAAAATGAAATAAAATAAAATAAAATAAAAATAGTATATTTCTTTTTTTTATTATTTTAAGGATAAAAGGAGGGAAACATTAACAGACATACAACATTTTACAACATATCACAAGCACAAT
>NW_004955425.1:1504310-1514110 GCF_000276665.1 Chinchilla lanigera | reverse complement strand
TTATCTATTTTATTTATTCTTTCAAAGAACCAACTCTTCGATTCATTAATTCTTTGTATTGATTTTTTAGTCTCCATTGCATTAATTTCTGCTCTGAGCTTTATAATTTCCTGCTTTCTTTAGGCTCTGGGTTTGACTTGCTCTTCTTTTTCTAGGAACTTGAGTTCCAGCATAAGACTGTTTATTTGTGCTTGTTCTGTTTTCCGAAGCGGGGAGTTCACCACTATAAATTTCCCTCTGAGGACTGCTTTCATTGCATCCCACAGGTTCCAGTAGGTTGTATCGCCATTTTCATTTGATTGTAAATAGTGTTTAATCTCTACTTTGATTTAATCTGTGACCCATTAGTTGTTCAGGAGGATGTTATTTAATTTCCAACTGTTTATGGAGTTTTTGTGTTTTCTTTTGTCACTAATTTCCAATTTCATTGCACTATGGTCTGATAGTATACATGGGATAATTTCAGTTCGTTTGCATTTACTTAAACATGTTCTATGTACTAGTATATGGTCTATTTTAGAGAATGTCCCATGTGCAACTGAGAAGAATGTGTATTCTGATGCTGTTGGGTGGAACACTCTGTAAAGGTCTACTAAGTCCATATATTCACAGGTTTGGTTAAGTTGTGTTATTCCTTTCCCAAGTTTTTGTCTAGTTGATCTATCTCTTTGTGACAACGGTGTGTTAAAGTCCCCTGCTATGATTGTTTTGCTCCTTATTTCATTTTCCATGTCTGTTAGAATTTGTCTTATATAGGTGGGTGCTCCTATATTTGGTGCACAGATGTTTATGACTGTTATCTCTTCCTCTTGAAGCTTCCCCTTCACAAGTATGTAGTGACCTTCTTTATCTCTTTGATTGCTCTTGGTTTGAAGTTCATGTTGTCTGCAAACAGAATAGCTATACCCGCTTTTTCCTGGGTTCCTATCACATGGAGTATTGTTTTCCATCCTTTAATTTTCAGTCTTTGCATATCCTTTTGAGTTAAATGTGTTTCTTGTATATAGCATATAGTTGGGTTTTGTTTCCTAATCCACTCTGCAAGCCTGCTTCTTTTGGTTGGTGCACTGAGACCATTTACACTGATGGTTATAACTAATATGTATTGGCTTACCTTTGTCATGCTATTTTCCTGCTGTTGTATCCTCCTTTTTCCCTCTGTTTAATTGCTTGCTCTGCTTCTTGGTTCCTTTCTGTCATTGTTCTTGAAGTTGAGGTCTGTTTTATCTCTTTCTAGTATATCTTTTAGTACTCTTTGAAGGATTGGTTTGGTGCTCATGAATTTCTTCAGTTGTTCTTTATCATGAAAATATTTTATTTCTTCATTAAATTTGAAAGATAGCTTTTCAGGGTACATCAATCTGGGTTGGAAGTTGTTTTCTTTCAGTACCTGAAATACTTCACTCCAAGGTCTTCTTGCTTTGATGGTTTGTATTGAGAAGTCTGCCGTGATTCTGATAGGCTTTCCTTTATAGGTAATCTGTTTCTTTTCTCTAACAGCTTTTAATATTCTGAGCTTTTGTTGAATTTCCAGGATCTTAATCACTATATGTCCTGGGTAGATTTATTTTGGTTGTGATTAAATGGAGTTCTATATGCTTCACTTATCTGGATGTCTGATTCCTTTACTACACCTGGGAAATTTTCTGCTATTATATCTACAAGTGTCTTTTTATGTCATTTGTGTTGACACCCGTTGTTTCATTAATACCTATTAATCTGACATTATTTCTCTTTGCTTCGTCTTGCAGGTATTGAATTGTTATTTCCTGGTTCCTTGTTGTTTTTAAGAGAACCCTCCTTTCACGTTCATTGGTGGTAATGCTGTCTTCATGGTCTGAAAGTCTATCTTCAGCTTCATTCAGGTGGTTTTGCAAGCTTTCAATGGAATTTTTAAGTTCCTGGATATCTGTTTGCATCTGTTTCATACCTTCTAGTTCTTTTCTATATTGTTCCCTGAAGGTTTCATTGAGTTGTCTATGCTCTTCTATTTTCTTGTCTATGTCATCTTTGGATATGCTGAACATTTCTTTCATTATTGTTGTCATTTCTTTTCTCACTTGAGACATTATTTCTGATCTGATGTCTTCTATGGCCTGATGGAGTTGTTTCTTTACTTCAGTTGCTATCATTTCAGAAATTTCAGGTGTATGACTTCCAGGCTCTTCTGTGTTGATGCCTCCTGGACTTGTTTTGGGTGGTGTGGAGGTCTGGGATTGCATTTTGCTCCTTCATTTTGTCATTTTTGAAGATCCAGAGGCTCCCTGGAGCACAGCCTCACTCTCCTGATTGTGTGTGAGTGGCAGGGCGAGAGTCTGAAGATCCCCAGTGCTCAGTGAAGCTCCTGTGCTGGTGACTGGTGGCAAGGTGGGGTCCCAGATGCTCCCGACCTTTCTTGCATTCAGTTGGCTCCCAGGAGTGTGCTGGAAGGGCGGGGGAGGCTCACTGACATTCCCTAGACTGTCTGGGGTTTGGCCCACCTTCCACCAGAGTAGGGGAGGATTAAGGTCGAGTTCACCCAGGCTTCAGATATTACCCAGGACAGAACCTGCTTCCCACACTGGAAGGGGAGGGGTGAGGGTGAGCTCCCTGAGGCCGCTATGCTCAGGTTTCAGCTGAGCTACCAGAGGGGTGTGAGCTATTCTGGCAGTGACCACCAAGGCCCCAGAAGTTGTCCAGAGATCCATGTGCCTCACACCCTAGTGGGGGAGGCACCAGAGTGGCTCACCAGGTTTCTAAAGGTGTCTGATGTTCGGCTAAGCCCCAGAAGACACATTATGTGCGGTAGGGAGCCTCCTAGGCCTCAGAGGGTGCTCAGGGTTTCACCTGCCTTGCACACTGGTCAGGGATGTAAAGCTGCGACTCACTGGGCTTCCTGAAGATGTCTGGGGCTCAGCCCAGCCCCGCTGGACATACTGTTGTGTGGTGGGTAGCCACCGATGCCCCAGAGGGTGCCTGAGGTTTTGCCTGCCTTGTACACTGGTCAGGGAAGCAGAGCTCAGACTCAGTAGGCTTCCTGAAAATGTCCAGGGTTTAGCGCAGCCTAGGGCAACACACTGTGGGTGGCAGGTAGCCACCGAGGCTCCAGAGGATGCCCGAGGTTTCGCCTGCCTTGCATGCTGGTCAGGGAGGCTGAGCCCAGACTCACTGGGCTTCCTGAAGATGTCTGGGGTTTAGCCCAGCCTGGGGCAACACCCACATTTTAGTTCTAATGAAAGGGTATATGTATATACCTTAACCATAAGAAATCCCAATAACAACCAGGCTATTGTTAGAAAAAGGACAATAATAAATCAAAAATATTTCATTTATATATCAGGTTGTCTTCTAATTTAAAAACTAGTACATAAACAAAAATACAAATGCAGCATTAAAAGCAGTAACAAATTTTCACTTATTTAAATAAATACCATTACATATTCTTGAGCTAAAATTAGAAATCTGATTACATCAAGTGTCAAAGATGCAGATCAACTGGAACTCACACACTGCCAGTTGACTACATATATCGGTACAACCGCTTTGAAAAATGCCACTCTCTAATAACATGAATCATACCGACCCTATGGCCCAGCAATACTAATTTTAGGCATCTAGCTAAGAGAAATAAAAGCACAGAATATACCACACAAAGACTTGCACACTGATGTTAACAACAGTTTTACTCATAATAGCAAAAAAGTTAGAGATAATTATATATCCACCATTAAACTTTTTTCATATATAAGAACTGTATAAGCCAATTGATCACAGTAAATCAAGTAAAGTAACTTGTAATATCATTTTGCTGACAGGTGTGGTGGTGCACACATGTAATCCCAGCACTCAGGAGGCTGAGGTGGGAGGATCACCATGAGTTCAAGACCAGCCTGGGCTATTATCATGGTTTAGGAGTTATAGCAAGGTGAAACAGTATAATACAAGACACATATTTTATAAGGTTATTTATAATAGTCACCCAAAGAATGATATACGTGAGCATGCAAGGAATCTAGCCAAGGGCCTGGATCCCACAGAAATATCCTGTATGAATCCAGCCTAGAGCTCATAACAGTCCCTCCCATGAGTCCAACTGGAGGCCTACAGCCCATAACAATATCTCATACAGGCCTGTTTCACATATCTGCACTGGGAAGGCCCAACGGTCAGTTGTGGAATCTAGAAGTCTGTGCTAGCAGGATGAAGGATCTGTGCAAAAAGGCTGAGGCATCTGCACTGGAGCCGGGAAGCAACATGCAAAGTAAGAAACAAATCTCCCCTAAAAAGTACCACAGCCATCCTCAGCAACAGTGAGGTCCCGAGCTCCTCTGATAGTGAAGACAGCTGAGTTCCCATCAGGAAAGCCAATGCAGCAAGCTTCTCCAGGAGAATGGCAGTGTACCACCTTCTCCCCCGGAGCCAGGAATTGATGCCCAAAGTGAGGACCAGAGCTCCCCCAAAATGAACTGAAGCTATTCTCAGTGTCAACAAGGTCCAGAGCTCCTTGGAGGATGAAAACAGCCAAGTTCATCACGAAAGCCAGCACGACAAGGTCCTCCAACAGAGCCAACATCTCCTTACAGCTTCTACCAGCTCCCAACAGCCTTTCTCAGTCCCAACAGCTTTACTCCTTCTCCTCCAGTTCTGCCTCTTAAATTGCGGCAAGAGTCTCCAGGTGGGCCTCCCACACCCAGCACCACTCTTACTCAGTTCAGTTGGGGGTTATAAGTTGACCACCAGTTGTCAATCCACCACAGCTACACAGTGAGTCCAAGGCCAACCTGAGCTACATAGTGAGAACGTGTCTCAAAAACAAACAACAAAAAAGAATTCTATCACAAGTTTATGATGTGAATACAGAACTAGAATTGGTACAGGGACATCTCAGTGTAGTTGTTTCACACAAAATTTGCTAAAATATGATGAGTAATATCTGATTATAGATTGTTTGAGAATTGAGCTTCCATTTGCTCTTAGTCTCTAGAACATTACCTGTTTTTTAAACAGTTTATGCCATTCAAAACATTCTGGTCTTTTCAATTAAACCATCACTATCTCACCAGAAACTAAATGTGCACAAAATAGTTTCTAATCTTAAACTGAGGCGTCTTAGTAAAAAAAGAGACCAAATTACAGAGGCATCACTCAAAGTTTAATTCCTTGTAATAAAAACAGGTAAGAGTTATAGTATTGATAAGACATTTGTAAAAATAGTCAATAAATAATCAATAAAATTGCTATCTCTTATAAAGAAAGACTATAGCAATATTTATTTATCAAAGTCTGCTATTGAACTCTAAGTATCTGGACTATAGCAGTGGAAAGCAGCTACAGTACATATTTATTGTAGAAGATATTTCAATCTATTATTGTTCAACACCATAAAATTGAGTCACCTCCTAATATTTATATGCATTATATACATGATAGAATGTATTTGATGACTGCACACATTTACCATGGAAAATGTATGCTATGGAAAAAGGGTCTATGGTTCATAATTACTTTGCTAGCCTGTGACTTGAAGTGGAAAGTATGTGGTGGACTTATCATTGAAAGAGTGCCAGATATGGACAAGGTAAGGAATGTGCTGATATGCAAAAGAAAGATGTGCTTAAACAACCCACAAGGCACTGTAGTTGCAGAGCACAGCCAGCAACTCATGACAGTTCTCCTGCCTCAGCCTCCTGAGTACTGAGATTACTGGTGTGTACCCAGTAACATGCCCAGTAACAGCAGAAATATTACCATTAAGAATTCTATCACAGGGGCTGGGGATTTAGCTCAGCGGCAAAAGCACCTGCCTGGCAAGCGCAAGGTCATGAGTTCGATTCCCGGTACCGGAGAAAAACTAAAACAAACAAAAAAAAAGAATTCTATCACAGGCTGGGCATGGTGGCCTCATGGTCATCACTCAGTGTTTTAGGAAATACTGTCAAATATGACAATGATCAAGGTGCACCTAATAAATATGATAAGCTTGCAATAAGAAACTGTTAAAGGCTTAAACTTTTTATGTTAAAGTATGCCAGCTGATCATACACACTTTTAAAATGACTAAGAGTAAATTCTTGTTCCAGAATTGTTTTTATAAAGCTGATAGAGATCATTTTAATGATTTCAAATGACTTCCTTAATCTGAATATGTCTACAATATGCATAGTATCTTGTCTAACCCAACTTCTTATTTTAAGGTAAAAATATCATGTTTCTGTTTGCAATGCTGAGGTTAAAGGGTTGGGATCTCATGAGAAAACTGAATTGTAATGAATTGATTCAATAGTCAATCATTTCATTCTGCCAATGCTTGACTTTATTTACTCTTTGAAGATTGAAACCAGTGATGTATTATTGGTCACATTTTAAAAGTACAACCATACACTGCAACAAGATATCTAGATGTATTTCTTAGAGCTACTTACAACTAAACGTTGGAAATATTAGCATCTGACCAATCAGAGAAAAAAAATATGCTGTTCAGAGGAAAATTGCTGCAAACTTTCTGGATCCAGAATAATCCCACAAGTCCAAAACTACTTGAGAAAGCCTGCAAACATCTGTTCCCATTTCTGATGATTCATAATTATGAACTAGGATTTTCTAATTCAGAAAAAACAAAGACTAAGAAAATATTTATGTACAAAATCTGATACACAGCTCAAGACATCTATCATCAAATCTATCTGAGATTATTAATAATATTACTAGTCTTTAGTTTTGAAAATGCTAATTACCTTATAAACCTCCAATTGGAGAATTGTGTATGCTCTGAAAATCCATTAAGTAGTCAAAAACCATAAACATGCACGGATGGAGATTGACAATACATTTTGAGTATCACTGATTCATCACTAGTATCCAAAGAACAAAGAGAGATATTCTCTTCCAAAACACAAGTCATAGAGGTAAATGCTGTTACTATCTTATTTTTACAAAGCAAAGCTAATTTGGATAAACAAGATGAACAAAGCCATACAGATTATATACCAGAAGCAGATTTAACTCAGATCTTTGCATTCATAATTCAGACTCTGCTTCAGACTGTTCCTTCTCATACTCTGAGCCTTTTCAGTGTTTTTGGTATATTATAAGGCTTTGGTTATTTAAACTATCAATTTAAAGGGAAATTTATCTTGGAACTCTTACTGGATTGATGGTTGCCAACTAACTCACTTCCTACACCACGACTAGGTGCTGGTTGTTCCGGTCACATTAATAAAACTTTCTCCTGTACTACAAAATCATCTTCTTCCTATCACCTTAGACAACATTCAAAACAGCCCAAAGCAATGCATATTTGAGTCCAGTGTTCTTTCTGTCTTAATGGCACTCTATTCCCTGGACCAGTGTACAAAGCATCAGTTTCTCTCCTTAGTCCACAACCTGTCTTTCCTTCTCTTCACTTTCAGTCCTGGACATAAAATAAGAAGCATCTGAATACTGGATACTTTTTTATATACTTCTTTTTAATCCTTAAACAACATTGCACTCTGCAGTTGGACTAAGGATTCGTGTTCATTTTATCTGTTGGTATTAAAAATTAGTAGAAACTGGCATAGTGGTGTATATCTGTAATGCCAGCACTCTGGGAGGCTGAGGTAGAAGGATCATAAGGTTGGGGGCAACTCAGCAACTTAGTGAGACCCTGTCTCAAAAAATAAAGAGGGGCAGAGAGAGACAGAAAGAGGGAAAGAGGGAGGAGGAGAGGGAGAAGGAGAGAGGGAGAAAGAAGAAAGAAGAAGGAGAAGGAGAAAAGAGAAAGAGAGAAAGGGAGAGAAAGAAAGACAGACAAGACATAGTCTGGGGAAGGCCCTTGGCTCAATCCCCAGTACTAAAAAAGTTAGGTAGCAGTATCTCCACTAGATGGCTGTCTTTACCAACAACGGTAAGAGGCTGTGCCAGTTTGTGGTAGTTGCCAGCTTCGAAGCTCACACTGTAGGAGACAGTAGCCATTTAGTAGACTTACTCATTCAAAGCATCTGGCTATGATTTTATTCTTTTACCTTCAAACTGAAAAAAAGCTCATATGTTGAAAATGAAATGGCCTTTAAGAAAAAATAAAAGTGTTCCAGGTTGAAAATTTTTCTAAAGAAATAAGGAGTTTTACCTAGCAGAAAGATTGAAAAAAAATTTATGTAATTGTCTATATTTACAAATGAAAAACTACTTGTTCACTGTAAAACTTAGGTGCTCTCCAATATTTGGAAGAAGAGACTGCACCCTGCTATTAGTAGGTACTTGTTCTACATCTTATCTTTAGTGGTAAAAGCATTTTTTAAGTAAAAATTTAATTTATTGAAGGAAATTTATCATATATTATAATTTTTACTGATGATCACTGAAATTATTTCTTCCCATCATGTTTCATTATTTGATTAGTACTTGATGCCTTGTTACTTGACTAGAAGAAAAATTGAACACTGTGTTAAAAAATTATTGGTAAGTTGTTTTTCAGTAAGTTTTTTATTAAAGTATAACAAAACTAAAGAAAAGTGCACCAACTGTAAGCATATAGCTTGATTAATTTGCACAGGGTAAAATTAATGTAAATGTTTTTGTGCAATTGCAGATTTTATCTTTCTAAATGTTATTTGCTATTTGTTTGATTACCCAAATAATCAGCACCTAGATCAGGACCTAGGACACTACCAACCACCAGGAGCTTATTTATACTCTTCCTATAATGTGACCACTATCCTGATTTCTAATACCATTGGGGGCTTTTGGCTGTTTTTTTTTTTTTTTTTTTTTTTTTTAATGTTTATATGAATTAACTCACTTCTTTTGTTTTCATTGTGTTTTTAAGAATTCTCCATGTTATTGTCACTGCCATACATCATAAGTTATCTGTCTATTCTATTACTGGGGGACATTTGTTTGACTTTATTTCCAGCCATTATTAATAGTTTTTCTTATGAAGCTTTTGTTTTGTTTTGTTTGTGGTGCTAGGGAATTGAACCAAAAGCCTCCCACATGTTAAGTACATAGTCTATCTACTATCTTCTTCTATTCTAGGGCTTCATATTCTGTGTGTTTTTGTCTTTTTGAGACAGGGTCTTGCTATGCAGTTCAGACTGGCCTTGAGCTCACTTTGTAGCCCAGGCTGGTCTCAAACTTGCAACAATCCTCCTGCCTCAGCCTCCCAAGTGCTGGGATTACGGGCATGTACACCATATCTGTCTGATTGACACTCTTAATAGTATCTTTGATGAACAAAGTCTACTGTACTGATTATTTTCCTTATGGTTAGCATATTCTTAGAATCTTATTAAAAAGAAACTTGCCTATTCTAAGTTTATGATTACATTCATCTATGACTTTTAATTTTTTAAATTTTATTTTTATTTACTTACTTGTAGTACGGAGGATTGAACCTAGGGCCTTGCACATGCTAGGCAAGTGCTCTACCACTGAGCTATATTCCCACTCCCCGCAGCCCTCTGCCATGCTTTCTTGAGGCTTTATTGTTTAACCTTTTATATTCAGATCTAGTCTGTCTGCAATTGCTTTTGGTGTATGGTATGAGGCAGGTTCAAAAATATATTTGTTTATATGGAGACCAAATTTGTCCCAGGACCATTTATTAAGAAGACTACTGGCCTCGGGCGGGGAGCGCCCGTCTTCGGACCAGCAACTCACTCCCGGCCTCGTCCTTCCCCGGAAGGAGGGCTTCTAGCACACAGAGAGCCGCGGGCGGGGAGCACCAGTCTTCCGGCTGGCTAGCTTCCTGCCTGCTGGCTCCCGGAGGGTGGGCCTCCAGCGCACAGGGAGCCTCAGGCAGGGAGTGCCAGTCTTCGGACCGGCGACTCACTCCCGGCCTC
>NW_004955425.1:1494364-1502682 GCF_000276665.1 Chinchilla lanigera | reverse complement strand
ATTTTGTCTGTAATTTGCTAAGTCCCCCCTAATATTATGTTATCCTTCTTTTACTCTTTAAAATAAAAAAAAAAGAAGACTACTATTTCATCACTGTGCAGTACTATAGGGTTTTTTTTTTTTTTTCAATAAATCAGATAATGCATGTGTTCTCAGGTGGTTTTTTTTCCCCTCTATTCAGACTTTCTATTCTGTTTCTTTGGTCTGTTTGTCTGCCTTTGGGCTGTACATTCATTATTATAGTAATGTAACAAGTCATATCTTGAAGTCAAAGACACTCAGTCTTACTCTTCAAGATTATCTTGACCATTCTTGGTCCTTTGCATGTCTGTATAACTTTTAGAATCAATTTATAAATTTCTACAAAAGAAACAAAAACACTGCTGAGATTGTTATTGGCATTGAACTAATCAATAAAATAATTTGGGGAAAACTGACATCTATGTGACTTTGCAATATGTCATTTAGTTAGGTAAAAGTATACATCCCAAAATTCCCTCCCTAACAGTTTTAGTTTAGGGTAGTCCACAAGAGACATTTTTTGCAGGAGATTTAGAAAACAGAAATGAAGTAGCTGTAATATTTATGTTCAGATGTCAAAACAAGCATTACTATAGCTTTCACACATTGTCACTTTCTGTTGTGGTTTTGTTTTGTTTGTTTTTTGAGACAGGGTCTCGCTATTTGCTGTGTAGTTCCACTTAAACTCCTTAAACTCACTATGTAGCCCAGGCGGGCCTCAAATTTGCACCAATCTTCCTTCCTCAGACTCCTAAATGCTAGGATTATAGGCATGTGCCACCATGCCCACATTATCACTTATCTTTCAATTCAGCTGGTTGGGATGGATAACACAATTGGTCATGGTGTTAACTCCAATAACTCCAACTCCCTCAACCCTGTTTCAGCCTCTCCAATTCCTTGACAAAGGGCACAAATTTCTCCTGCTGGACACAACATCACCAAAGTTGGAGGCAGTAAGAGCTGAGCTGATCCAACTTTTGAACTTTTTCTACTCCAGTAATATTTTTTCTTTTCCAGCTGTCTGCTATACAGAGTTCAAACTCTAGCATTAGACACAAAAAATAACAGCCTTACAGAGACTTTTTCCACCTCCTACATTGTGTATGCCCAAGACCTTATAATAATTATATAATGTCTAGGGCAACGGTGGCAAATCTATAACATGCGTGTTACTGTGCTTTTCTTTTAAGACAAAAGACGTTAATGTCCAAGTTGTTTTTTCTAAACTAAAACCTCAGATTCAGGTTTAATTGTAGTGTTGGCACTTTGTGATAAATACACGGATTTGGGGTTGCAGTTTGGGCACTTGGTCTTTAAAACGTTTGCCATCACTGATCTAGGCGAAAAAACTAGGGGAGAATGGTTAACCATGTATTACGGTTGTTTCTGATGTATTTACCATACGAAGATATTAGAAAATAAGATGATTTCAGAAAAAAATTGGTTGGTTCAAACAAAAATGAAAAGGATAAAGAGAACCCAGAAGTATGAGGCCTGAAAGAACAAGAAAAGAAGAAAATAAGATTGAGAAAAACTTCATGCAACAAAGAGCCATTAAGAATGAAGACAACAGCTGAGCACTTCGGAGGCACAGGCAAGAGGATCGCTGTAGGTTTGAGACCAGAGTGGGCTACATAGTGAGTTTCAAGCAGTCTGGACTGCATAATGAGAACCTTGTCTCAAAAACAAGATTGAGGGGGCTGGGGATATAGCTCAGCAGCACAAGCGACTGCCCAGCAAGCACAAGGTCCTGAGTTCGATTCCCAGTACCCCCCCAAAAAAAAATCAATAAATAAAAACAAGATTGAGACAAGTAGTAAAGAATTAGTTAAGGTGTTGGCCTTTCTTCCCAAACCTGATGGCCTTAAAACCACCACTAAGAGAAAAAAGAGGGTGGCAAAGAAGAAAGAAATGATCAGATTTGATAATTATATCTACAAAAGAATTTAAGTGCAATTATAGGCATGTGGAATTAACTAGAAGCAAACTGATCAGAAACCTACTAAGGTTATGAAGGAATTGTTTTGCCAAAAGTAAAAACTAATAAGCAAAGTCCATAACAAAGCATGGACTTAAAAGCATTCATCTATGCCAATCTTAAAACAACCTTTAGGTCCTGAAATTTGCATAGCTGCAAGCAGACTGAGAAAGCTGTGAAGTTAAATTCACGCAGCATGAAAAATAATGAGTGAAATGATTCCTTAAGGGGAGCAGAACTGTAAGTCTAATCAAGAATTGTTCCTATTTTCTTGAGTAGGAGATATTTGCAATGCATATCTCTGAGGATTTCATAGTAGTCACTAGTGATTATGGACTAGTGACTACTATTAAATATTAATATAGTATCGTATTAATATAGAACCATAAGGATAGATAATCAATGGAATGAAATAGAGTATGAAACAGTCTCATGAATTATGGGAGCTGATGTGGCACTACTGGCCTTTTCTTAAAGGAGGAAATACTTACAAACAGTGCTCACACCTGTAATCCCAGCACTTGGGAGGCTGAGGCAGGAGGATTGTTGTGAGTTCAAGACTAGCCTGGGCTACAAAGTGAGCTCAAGGCCAGCCAGAACTGCATTGTGAGATCCTGTCTCAAAAAGACAAAAAAAAAATGGTGCTAAGACAAAGTTATCTTTATGGAAAAAAGATAAAATAAACCAAATCCCTATTTTATACTATATCCCAAAATCAAGTCCATATGATTAAGCACTTAAATGTAAAATCAAAAATTTTAACTTTTAGAAGAAAATAAAGAGTATCTTTACAACCTTGGAGTCAAGATTTCTGGGACACAAGTTTTAGGTGAAAAACACATATATACATTAAATTATGTTAAAATGAGACATCTTCTCATTGAGAGAGTAAAAAACAAACCATAAACTGGAAGAAGATATTTTCAAGATTATTATTAATTAACAAAGGATTATTATCAAAAATATATTAAGAATGCCTATAAATCAAAAGCAAAAAATAAAATACACAACTTTAAAAATGGAAAACAAAAATGGGTGAAAGACAAGCATTTTACTAAAGAGGTTATACACCATAGGCCATAAGCACATGAAAAGATGTGGCTGGGGTTCGGTGGTTTCCTCTTCAAAATTCATGTTATTTAATCTTCAATGCAATAGTATATAAAAAAAGATCTGGCCTTTGGGAGGGGATTAAATCCTAGGTTTCTGCACTTATTAGCACCCTTATAAAATGATTTAAGTTTGAAGGGACCAATCTCTTGCCCTTCTATCCCTTTTGCCATGAGTACAGTGTTGCCTCCCTCCAGAGAACACAACAACAATATACCACATTGAAACAGGGAGCAGCCTTCACAGGAAACCAAGCCTGCTGGCACCTTCCTCTTGAGCTTTCCAGTGTCCATAACTAAATTTCTATTATTTATAAAGTACCCAGAGTCAGGTATTTTGTTACAACCTCATAAACAAAGAGACTTAACTTTACTGGCTTTTTTTTGGATCATCTTCACCATTTTAATTATGTAATTCAGTAGTGTTACGAATTGCTGTTCAACAGATTTCTAAGACTTTCTCATCTTCTAAAACTGAAATTCTATAATGATTAAACAACTCTCCATTTCCTCTCTATTCCCTAATAATCACTGTTGTACTTTGTTTCTGCAAATTTGACTGCTTTAGATACTTCACATTACCAGTAGAATTGTCCTCACTTCTTATGTTGAAGGCCTAATCCCTAGTACTGTAGCTCTGAATGTGAGTATATGTGATGACATTATGGCTAATCTTGTCAACCTGACTCAGTTGAGAGACATGTAGATAATTAGCTAAATACACTTCTGGGTGTGTTTGTCAAGGTGTTTCCAGAGATGACCAGCATGTAGAACAGCAAACTGAGTGGAAAGACCTTCGCTGAATGTGGGGGGAAATATCCAATAGGTGGGGGCCCAAATGAAACAGTAGAGGGAACAAAATGAAGCTTGCCCAGGATGCAAGCTTGATTTGTTCTTGAGCAGGTGCATCTACTGATGCTGCCATCACCTGTGGATGTCAGACTCCAGCTTCTTCCACTTTCAGTGTGAATGCACACCAGCAACTCTCTAGGGACCTTTTAGTCTTCTAGCCCCAGAGTAGGGCTGTATCAGTGGTCTCTTTTATTCTAAGACTTTCAACTAAGGAACTACTACTTTCTCTAGCTATCTACCAGGAAGACAGATATTGTGGGACTATCAGGCAAATCTATTAAATCCCTTTATATAATTATAAACTTTTAATTGGTTCTGTTCCTCAAAGACCCCTAATACACTATTTAGAGAAACGGCTTTTTTTTGTTGTTGTTTTTTTTTGAGACAGAGTCTCGCAATGCAGTTGAGGCTGGCCTTGAGCTCACTTTGTAGCCCAGGCTGTTCTTGAACTCGCAATGATCCTCCTGCCTCAGCTTCCTGAGCGCTGGGATTACAGGCGTGCACCACCATACCCAGCTTAGAAAGGGCTTTAAAGAGAAATTAAGGTTAAATGAAGTCATATGGGGTTTGGATCTAATCCAGTCTAACTAGTATCCTTATAAGATGAGGACACAGAATCACAGAAGAGACCCAGAGACACCAGAGAAATGCTCACAGAGGAAAGGCCATGTGAAAAGTCAGCTATCTACCAGCCGTGGAGAGGAGTCTCAGGAGAAATCAAACCTGCCAACACCTTGATCTTGAACTTCTAGTCTCCATAACTGTGACAAAATGTCGTTAAGTCATCTATTTTGTGACAGTTTGTTATGGCTGCACTCAGCAAACATACCTCCTAGAAGTAGAATTATTTGTCTATTGTGTGACTGGTTTATTTCACTTAGCATTATATTCTCAAGATATATCCATGTTGTAGCATGTGACAAGATTACCTTCATTTTTAAGGCAATAATAGCATTACATTTTATATATATATTCTAAATATTGTTTATCCACTCATGGACATTAGAATGTTTGTACCTGTTGGCTATTGTGAGCAATGCTGCCAGAACACTGATGTGCAAATATGTCTTTGAGATCTTGTTTCATTTCTTTTGATATATATACCCAGAAGTGGTCCACATGGTATTTCTATGCTTTATTTTTTGAGGAATTGCTATTCTGTTTTTTTATAACAGATGCATAATTTTATAACCCCACTATTAGCATACAGGGATTCTAATTTCTCCAAATTCCCACTGTTGTAGTCAGGATATACACGGGGAAAAATACAATACAGGACATATAATTCATAGAATTATTTTACAGTGGTCACCCAAAGAGTTTAGTACAAAAGAGTGCAGGAAATCCATCCACACACTAAAGACCAAAAGAATCCAGCTAAGGTGCTGGATCCCACAGCAATGTCCTCCTGCCTGAGTCCATCTAAAGACTTAGAGCCCATAACAATGCCCCCTAAGAACCCAACTGGAGGCCAAGAGGACACAACAAGGTCTCATGCATATCTGTTCATGGATCTGCACTGGGAAGGCCCAAAGGTCAGTGGCAGAAGCTGGAAAGTCTGTGCCAGTGGGATGAAGGATCTGTGCTAGTAGGCTGAGGGATCTGCACTGGAGCCAGGAAGCGATGCTCAAAATAAGAACCAGAGTTCTCCTGAAAGGTACCACAGCCATCCTCAGTGACAAAGAGGTCCCGAGCTCATCCCACAATGTGAATAGCTAAGTCCATATCAGGAAAGTCAGCACAACAAGCTTCTCCAGGACATTGAACAGTGCACCATCTTCCCCTCTGGAGCCAGAAAGTGATGCTCAAAGACTAGAGCTCCCCCAAAGTGAACTGTAGCCATTAGCAGCAACAATAAGGTCCTGAGCTCCTACAATGACGACAACAGCCAAGTTCGTATCAGGAAAGCCAGCATGACAAGCTCCTCCAGGAGAACTAATAGCACCTAGAAAGCCAATAGCTCTCAACAGCTTTTAAAGTTCTTCCTCTCCAGTTCGGTCTGTTATGCTGCCGGCAACAATCCTCGGTGGGCACCCCCACACCCAGCACCACACTGATTCAGTTCAGCTGGGTGTAACAAGTTGACTACCAGTTGTCAGTGTACCACAATCCACCCCTGGTCAACTTGATACCATACACATTTCCTTAAGCCATAGTCTGTAGAGGCAGATTTGTGAAAAGTTAACATGTTTTGGTCTATTCAGATTTATAGTAATATAACAATTACGTATATACAATTCTTATTGCACTTATTTCTGCACCAAAAGCAAAATATTCAAAGGGTGGCCAAAATTCAAGGTTAAAACCACAGTATTTTGACTAATAACCTGATTACAAACATATATCTGAAAATGACATTAAAATCATATTAAAAGAACTGTTACAATCACAGTCCTTGCTTCCCATTAACTTTTAACAAGGCATGGCAAGACTAAAAAACAGGGATCTCCTGCACTTCAAATATACCCTTATTGTCAGGTGAAAGTCTTTAGTTTATTTTCCTATTGTCCTGTTCTTAACAACAACATTCTCCTTTATTTCATCCTTGTGACCCAAAGCTCCATGTAGCCATCCCTCTGCCAAATGCGTCAAATCACCTTGCTGGCTCTTTACTCTTAATTTCAAACATAGATCTGGCCAAAAGCTCTCAAGAGTAACTATGCCACTATCTCAACAGTAGACTACATTGAAATCTTTCTGCCACCCAGGTAAAATCTCTAAACACAAGCAAAATGAGGACCAACTTTCTGCCAAAGTACAACATATTACCTGGGATCCAGCAGCCAAATGCAGTCCTTCTCATTAGAAGCCTCCTGAGCTTCATCTTAACTGGTAGCATTTACGTCAGTACTCTGATCTTCCAGGCTCCAACCAGAGTCTCCAATGTAGTTTACAGCATACAGGGGCTACCTCTTTGGCCAGTCTCTCAAAACTTTTCCAAATTAATTCCAAAGGCTTTTAAGCCACATGGCCAGGCAACAACACAACAAGGACCCCACTCAACTGGTACCAATTTTGTCTTAGTTACTTTTTCTCTTGTTGCAGAGACAAAATACTTGATACCCAAAATTAAGAGAGGAAATACCGAACACCCACAGGTAAAGAAGGAAAGGTTTGGGGCTGGGGATTTAGCTCAGTGGCAAAGCGCCTGCCTGGCAAGCGCAAGGTCGTGAGTTCGGTTCCCAGTACCAGAGAAAAAAAAAAAAAAAAAAAAAAAAAAAAAAAAAAAAAAGAAGGAAAGGTTTATCTGGCTCACAGTTGTGGGGTTTCAGTCCATAATCAGCTGGCCCAAAGGTAGGGTGGTGTGGCAAAGGAGCAAAACAACAAGAGCAAAAAGGGAGGAGCTGGAAGAGCAAGCCTCTTTCCCTCCCTTCCATTATATGCAGGCTACCCACCCCCCCAGGATGGGTGTAGCACTCACACCCATAATCCCAAAACCGGACCATGAATCAATCACAAACTCTAGAACCTGACCCCATGACTGCATGAGGCTTTGCGGAGACATCCAGACACAAACCATAATGCCCACCAACACTTATTCTTTTCTGCCATACTAATATGTAGTGGTCATATCTCACTATAGTTTTGATTTTTATTTCACTAATGATTATTTACTATTTTTAAAAATGTCAGCTAAAACCTAACTGATCTTTGCACTTGCTAAATTAGAAAAATTAACTTGATAATACCAGGGATTGGTGAGGACAGATTAGAAAACAAATAAAAGCCAAATAAACAAAAATATCCTACATGCTGCTAGTGGGTATGTACAATATTAAATCTCTCCGAAAACAATTGGGTATTACCTTGTAAGCTGCACACTCACAATCCATTCCTACAGTGTTTTTCAAACCTTGGCTCACTACTTGAG
The DNA here is from genome assembly GCF_000276665.1 of Chinchilla lanigera. NCBI lineage: Eukaryota > Metazoa > Chordata > Mammalia > Rodentia > Chinchillidae > Chinchilla > Chinchilla lanigera. The sequence goes on along the minus strand of NW_004955425.1, from coordinate 1,494,848 downwards.
TTTTGTAATCCATTTGTTCAAAGTCATAATTAGTATCCTTGAAAGAGTTCAACAGGGTAGATATTGTTCGATTATTCTGAGAAATTTTTGTTTTATATAACTGAGTACATGTGCTGGTTGAAGACACCAATTCCATTTCTTGCACTATGAGTAGTGGCCATAATGTCTAAAAGCCTCTCATACTGAGTTCTTGCCCATAGCACTATGTTCATAGTAAGAAAAAATGAAAAACAACCCAAATGTTTACTTGGGTTTATAAATTTGTGGTATATCCACACAATACAACTCTCTAAAGCAAGGAAAATGAATACATAAATTTCACAAATCATCTGAGTAAAAATAAGTTATAAAGATAGATATTTTTATAAAGTTCAAAAACAAGTAAAACTGGACAATATGTTGTTTAGGGTATGTTTAGAGAAAAGGAACACATGATAGGTAGAAATTAACCAAATACTAAATAATAGAAATCGTAAGTATATAT
>NW_004955425.1:1444674-1494264 GCF_000276665.1 Chinchilla lanigera | reverse complement strand
TTTTTTTTGGTTTTTCTCCGGTACCGGGAACCAAACTCACGACCTTGCGCTTGCCAGGCAGGTGCTTTTGCTGCTGAGCTAAATCCCCAGCCCCAAAATTGGAAGTATATTTGGCAAGTGGATGAAATAGGAAAGAAAAACATGAAATAATCATATTGGTAGTGTTATAGTTCTGAGGTACAGTCATGATTATTCATTTTATTAATATCACCATAATTTAAATTTATTCTAAATGGATCAAGTACATATGATTTCACAATTTGCATATTTATTTAAGGTTTGTTTTGTTTTTGGAAACAGGAACTATATAGTCCAGGGTGCCTTGCTCTCAAACTCTAGATCCTCCTCTCTCAGCCAGTGCTGGAATTGTATGGAAAGCTAGTACTACGGATGGTAAAATAATTTACCAACAGTCAAGAAATATGGAAGAGTGAAAAGTTTGCTGATACACCACAAAAGAGAAGGGATTAAAGGGAGGGGAGAGGAACGGGGAAAAAAGAAGCAAGATATATCATGTACAGGTACAAATTTCATATGATGAATGTTATCACTACGTATATCTAAAATGTACCAATAAAACAAAACAAAGGAGTGGGGAAGTTCCAAAAGAGAATCTTTATACTATATTTCAATGTGAGGAGGAGTCCGAGAAAATTATCCCTATAACACCTTCTTCAGGTCATGGTTATTCTTTTGTGCATTCATCTTAGATCTAGATATAGCCAGGTGTTGTGTGGAGACTGACTTTATATCTGTTTGACAGGGTCTAGTACCTGCAGCATTTCTGGAAACAATTCCTGCAGGTAAAATTGATAAGCAAGTGTGCAAAGATTAAATAGAGTTAGTGGTAGGGTGGGAGAATAAAGTATGTGTTTACACTTGAAAGGGACTTTTGAAGTTCTATGGGACTAGGAGAATAAATGCTATTCTTCAAGGTATGCTAGAACTTGTTTGTGCATGTTGCTTGCAAGGAAGAAAGTATATATGCTACAGGCTCATCACTCACCTACAATATGACTTTTAAAGAAACAATAATAAAATAATCACACACCTCCAGGTGCCTAGTTCAATTTGCGTATTATAACAATGTTCACATTTATAAAATTGTTCAAAAAACAAAACCTGGATTTCCTGAAAAAACAAGTTAACTGGGGGAAAATCCTTGTCAGCATACCAAAGGTCAGTACGTATACTTTTATGTAAAGAAAAATTTGTATACTTTTCATTCAGTTTCTTGACGCAGTGGGATGGCACGAGGAATAATCGTACAGAATAATGTCACTGCCCTAAGCGCGAAAACGAATTTTGTGTTTTTCTTATGTTAGTCACAGGGGGTAAAAACTCAGAAAACGTTCATGGAAATATGTCCTGTACAACACCCATTCACACTTAGGTCGTCTAGTCAGTACTGAGCAAATAACTTACAACGGAAAAAGCAATTGGTAAAAGCCATCCTTCTCAACTGTAACTTTAGAACTGAAATGAACTCTCATAGCTTTCTTGATTACTTTTATGTATCTCGGAGTGGTTCCTCCAAACTTCTCCATAAGTGCAGAGCAATCACATGTAAAAAGTGACTTACAAGAAAAGCAGTTATGCAGGGACAGGGCAGAGCGGGAGCTTTAAGGGAAGAGACACACTAAAACGGAAAAGCTATTCTCCAGAAGAAAGGGATTATAGATGCAGGAATTTTGCATACTAAGATCGCTAAAAGAATATACAAAAACGGAGCAAAAGTTTCAAGGGCTCTTTTATCGCGTAATGACAGTATGGAAATTCGTATTTGGACGTCTACCTTTAAAACAGACTGTAAGAGTCGTTTGGCTTCAGCAAATCCAGCCAAAGATGGCGGTGGGACGAAGCCCTTTCACCTCCCGCCACCAAAGGAGTTAGCCTCACTTTTCCCACAAGCCCCTCCGCGCGGCTCGAGCCCCAGAAAAATGCCTCGCTGGTGTCCCACAACTGCGCACGCGCGAGGCGACGTCACGCGCGCTCCCAAGGTTGACGAAGCTGGCGGGAGGGGCCTCGCTAGCTAGCTTCCGCTGGCGTTTAGTTTCAGGGCTCCGACGGCGGGTTCGCGCTGCCTCCGCCGGCGCCGTCGCCGCCGCCAACGCGGGGCAAACGGGGGGCGCCGAGCCAAGCGAGGAGCGCGTGGCCGGGTGGCCATGGGACTGCGCCAGGTCCGGTGACAGCAAGGAGCGGAGCGGCCCGGGCCCTGAGCGCGTCTCCTTCGGGGGGCCTCGCCCTCCTGCTCGCGGGGCCGGGGCTCCTGCTACCGTTGCTGGCGCTGCTCTTGGCGGCGGCGGCGGCCAGGATCATGTCGGGCCGCCGCTGCGCCGGAGGGGGCGCGGCCTGCGCGAGCATGGTAGCCGAGGCCGTGGAGCCGGCCGCCCGCGAGCTGTTCGAGGCGTGCCGCAACGGGGATGTGGAGCGAGTGAAGAAGCTGGTGACGCCCGAGAAGGTGAACAGCCGCGACACGGCGGGCAGGAAATCCACCCCGCTGCACTTCGCCGCAGGTAACCGGGATCAGCGCCGCCCACCTACACTGCCGGGGCGCGCAGGCCCGAAATCGCGGAGTGCCTCCGACCGTCCGTGCTCCCCAGGGACTCTAGTCTTGGCGATCTCAGAAATTGGGAAAATTAGTGGTGGGCAGCGTACCGCATTTACTGGAGTTGGGTTTTTTTTGGGGGGGGTGGCTTTGTTTTGTTTTACAGTATCAGCAATACCTGTACCTACTTCCGGTCTTGCTTCCCTGAAAGGCCCCCACACAGAAGAAATAATGGGGGAGGTAGTGTAGATCTTGTGATTCGAAACACTTAATTATCTCAAAAATTTACTGCTCTTGCAAGTTCTGCTGTAATTTATCAGTCCTCTGGGTCTTAGAGGCCTTAGTGAGATTCGAGGGTGTAATTTAGGAGGAGTTGCTTAATGGACTTTTGACACATTAGAATTAATTCGTTTATCAGCCAATCATTGGCAAGTTTCTAGAAAAACTAGAATTAGAAATGGGCAAGTTTGGAAGAACTGAGGACTTAGGCTAGGTGCAGGAAGTCAGGCACACACACGTTGAGGTGGAAAGTAGCTTGAGAAAGAAGATGGTGCAGATACTTCAGCTTGAATCTGGAGTTTATGCTGGGACTCACTTTGCCTCACTGAGATGTTTAGGTTGCTTGAATTACTTCCTTCTACTGTAACTACTAGGTTCACTTAATGATGATACCAGAATGATAAAAATAGTGGGAATATTTAGCAGAGCCAGAGATGGGAGAGAGCAATTTTCTTATAAGGCATTTATGGTTTTTATTTTGAGGAAAGGTTGTGACTACATCTAACCTCAAGTGAACCATGTGTGATTGAAAATGGGAGTAAATTTCCATTCTGATAATCCTGGTGTTTATTTGGTGTATAGCATGATTTTTAAAACAATTTTTTGAAAAAGCAAGGGATGCATTTTTACATTCCCTGTTCTTTTGGGGCAGAAATGATGTGCAGAGGAACATGAGAAAAATGTTCACAGACATTGCCTTTACAATTTCTGCCAAATGGAGATTTGTTTGCTTTAACCTGTTCCTATTTTAAAAAGTAAACACTTCCAGGAAGCATGCTTTCTTTATCAATTGCACCTTTGTTCGGTTTCCATGGGGAGCCTTTTAAGGGGAAAAAAAAGGTTTAGGGAAGGTAGTCAGGAGTACTAGAAACGGGGGCAGTGGAAAGGAAAGTGAGAATACTGGAGTCAGATGTCACCTAGATAATCATTTTGCCTGAGATTTTGGTGGACAGTGCTGCCTTTCTCCAGCTAATTTGAATTGCCCTGTTTGACCATGTAGTCAACATTTAACTGATTTGGCAAACAGTCACAAACAAGCACCACACAATCCAAAGGGTAATATTACTTAGATTATGTTCATTTGATCTGTGAGATAAAAATAACCAAGGAAGATCTTAGTTACTGCCTTTCAAGAATTTGGTGTATTAATGAGTTCATATCTGAAAATAGTAATATTTGGAGGTGTGCTATTATGGTATTAGCTTCTCACTGACCTTGTTCTTCCTCCACCATCCCACCTTTTGTTCTCTCCCAACCTTTCAAAACATTTTTTTTTCACTGCCTTCAAAGCATTTTTTAGCATAGATTTCATGTTGTTTGGTCAGATTGAGATGGAAAATAATATTTTAGGAGCAAGCCTACCCATCACAATTTACCCATATTATCAGGTGTACGTTATACGATTTGAAAAATTAAGGTGTAAACTATACACAGTGACTTACAACTGTAATTCCAGCTCCTATGCATGGTAGCTAAGGCCCGAGGATCACAAGTTCTACAACAACCTGGGGAAATTAGCAAGACCCTCTGTCAGAATTTAAAACCAAAAAGGAATAAAGCAGCCTTTGGTTCTATCCCGTGTTCAAAATCCCCAGTATCAAAAAAAGAAAAAAATGTATAAAAAGAAATAATAAAATAAGTATAACCAGCTGCATTTTCTTTTTAATATGTGCAGAATTACATTTCATGATCTCTTTTGTTGGTACTGAATTGTGAATCATGTTAATGTAGATGTAAGCATATGTTTAGCTATCCAATGTAAATGATGCTACTATGTAACCACCTGACCAAGCAGTTAGCTGTTTGTACATTACAGAGAATGATTTGGGGGATGAGGAGCAATCACACTTTTTTTTAAAATAAAAGTCGGCCAATTAAAATTTGGAGGTTTTATTGGAAGAAGACATATTTTTGTCTTTTAGTTTTGCTTCTCAATAACACCAGGAAAGAGAGATGTGTGCAGACAACACAAAATAAAGAACAAAACTTTTTTCATTCAAGAAAACATTCAATTAATCAGTTGCCAGTCATAGGGGAGATAAATTCTGTTAAAGAAAAAAGATAATTAACATAAACAAGAGCTTTTTTATTAGTTTTTTTCTTGTTATTGAAATATTACACACTTGCAGGTAACTGTGACTTAAGCCATTTAATTTTTTAGAAGAAAATTACTCAGAAATTACTTTTACAAAAAGGAAAAAAAGTTACTTTACCATCCACCCTTTGCCTGCCTCCTCCCAGTATACCCACACCCCACCCTTAGACACACACAGAATATGAATGATTTTTGTGACAGGGACTTGTAGAGGCAAGTTGGCGTTAAGACCACTTTGCTCTAATTTTACTAAAAGGAAGACTATCTGAAATTCTAGACATTGTAATCCCCTAGAAAACAGCAGATACCAATTTTGAAGACTGCTTTTCCAAACTTATTACTGAAAAATAAGAGGGGACAGAAACTTTGGGAGAAAGTCATCTTTGTGCCCATCATAGTAAAAGAAAAATAAAAAGCATTCCTTAGAATCTTAGAACTGAGATGACTAGAGTGGAACTTTAGAACTTGAGAATCTTAAATCCATATTCTTTCAGAGAAGTATTATCCAGTAGAGAAAAATTTAAAGTCATTCATTAGGTTGAGGAAATTGAAAGGAACAGTTAATGTTTAAAATTTTTATATTCTGACCAATTTTGGATGCTTATATCTGGTACTCTGAGCAACTGATGTGAAGACAACAGTATGCAATGGAACAACCATTGGTGAATTCCTACCATCTTGTCTAGTGAAACTCTGTATTATCGCTAATGTTTTATCTAATAATTTTTTTTAATTCTCTTTAATAGTTTGAACAATCTTCCATTCTTACATCTGGTAATCTGAGCAATGTAGTTGAAGATAACAATATGTGATATAGGGGCTGGGGATTTAGCTCAGCGGCAAAAGCGCCTGCCTGGCAAGTGCAAGGTCGTGAGTTCGGTTCCCGGTACCGGAGAAAAACCAAAAAAAAAAAAAAACAATATGTGATATAACAACCACTGTTAATTCCTGTCATTTTGTTTTGAAACCCTGTGTCACTGTTAATGTTCTTGTTTTGTTTTGTTTATGTTTGTGATGTTGGTATGCTGCTATTTTTTTTTTTCTTTTACTACTCTCTTTAAAATAAAAAATTTTAAAAAAAGAAATTCAGTATATACATAGTGCTAACAGTTGATAAATATATTTTAGAAAACAAATTGACAAGAAGCTTATATTGTAAAGTTTTAGTTAAGATAAATACTATCTTAGTTAAGATACTACTAATCTTTAGTTAAGATACTACTTTGATTTGTAGTATGTTATTGTTCCATATCCTTTGGATCAGTTACACTGAGCTTGGAATTATTACACTCAATTTTGTAAGTGAGTTGAATATGTTGTTTGGTTTTTTTTTTCTCAGTACTAGGGATTAAACCCAGGGCCTTGGCAAGCACTCTACCACCAAGCTACACCATTTTTATTTTTTGAGACAGGATCCTTCCATACTGCCCAGGCTGACCTCAAACTTTCCATCCTTCTGCCTCAGTCTCCCTAGTAGCTGGGATTATACATTCATGGCATTTTACCCAGCTAAGAGGAAATTTTTTTTCCGGAGGAGGGAAATGAAATTAGAGAATCTAGAATTTGTCATACGAGCAACACAGATGAAAACTACAGTTATTTTAGAGATGAAGAAAAATTAGACCATGTTACCATCTTCACATATATGGTAGATTCATGGAGCAGAGTGAATATGGCTGTTGTAGCTTTGCAGCCAAAACTTAAGCAAGTAGTGTAGCAGAAAAACCAATACTCAAATGGAAGACTCTGCACTGAGGAGCTAGAAGGCAACTTTTATTACACTAGGGGCTGGGGAATCCAGAGGTTCAGATCACCAGCCCAGAGTTAGGTATGAGTTCAGTTTAAATATGGTTTGCAAGTGGGAAATACAAAGCTGATAGCAGGTTGGTTATATTGGAGTACAAGAATTATGTCATATATTGTCAGGTTTGTATGTGAACATTTGCAGGGAGTGGGGTCTGAGAAGAGTAGGTAGAGTTGAAAATGTCCTTGACTGGGCCCATCTTCCCCTAAACATGAACCCCTTGAAGCAAGTTGGAATCACTGCGTATTTTTAAAACACAAGCCAGACACAGTTAGTTTGACTCTCACATTGTTAAGGGGGAACATCTGGGCCTAGACAATCAAGGCTAGCTATGTGACAGGGAGCATGAGCATAGTCACAGGCTATGAATTGATTTCTCACTTTTGTTGTAATATGCCTATAAGTCTGCTATTCTGTAAGTGTGCCCTACCAGTAGGAAAAAGTTGCAAGCAGTCAGACAGATTTTAACAATCTATTCAACTGTAGAACTAGCTGAAAGTATCCAAGAAGTGACTGGGCTGGCATCTTTCAGAGATGTAGAGGGGGTTTCTGCATAGGTTGGACAGTTTTGACTAACAGGTTACTGAATCCCACACAGCTCTTGATGTTCCTAGGGAGAAACAGCAAGAGAATGGGAAAAAGAAAGATAAGAGACCAAAGCTGAGTTCAGGTGGAGCCATCTCTCTCCAGACAGGAGGAAAGAAACTGCTCAACCACCACATGAGCATTTATTTATACATTTGACAAAGTTGGTGTCATGTGACATAGCTTTACTACTACCTGACTGGATTGTCTTGGGCTTGGTGTTTCTCTGGACCGAAGCAGCTTGATCGCGTGGCTTGCCTCTGGTGCTCTTTGTTCTCGGAAGGTCTTGCCTCTCCTGTCACACATGTGATCACTTTCCAGCTTCAGACCTCTGCAATAGGCCAGTCATCTGACTGGCACAAAAAAGTAAGGTGGTTCCCCCAATTCAAGGTTTCAACAGGTCAGCTACTAAAAATACAATAATTTTTATGATTGCCATTCACTGTCTTTCCCAAAAGGATCCTATTGAAGACCTTTAAAAACTTTTCAATACCATTTCCATCTTTAGCTATATGCCAGCATTGTAGTTAGGAGTGATGCAGCAGATATATCCCTATTCTTTACCTTTAAGTACAATTAATCTTACATCAGCAAAAAACCTCAAAATCATATAAAGATAGGTCTAAGATTTTAGAATCCTTCACTCATTTTATCTCAATATATTATCAGGATCTTTTAGTCCTACCTTTTATCTTAGCTCCTCTGGGCCTAGAGGAAGACCATGAATTTACAGTGCTCTTTTCAGTATTCCCCCACTCAGATCGTCAACTCCCATCATCCAAAGACCATGACACACTTTTCCAGGTTTCTTCTACCATCACATGTCTGGTCAGACAGTATATCTGTCCCCAAGTTGAGATGGATAAAGTAGTGTCTCCAAAAAACATATATATACACTTAAGCAATTTACTGTACTAATAAGCTAATGGCCACCACTTTGAGCACTCCTTGTAATAGTAGAGGCCAAAAGTAACTCATTAATCTCACGATATCATAAAAATTTAGTATTAAAGTATTTATACAAATTTTTCTTTTTTTTTTTTTTTTTTGTCTTGTTTGAGACAGGGTCTCACTATGCAGTTCAGGCTGGCCTTGAACACACTTATGTAGCCCAGGCTGGCCTCGAACTCACAACGATCCTCTTGCCTCAGCCTCCCGAGTGCTGGGATTGCAGGTGTGTGCCACCACCACCAGACCAAATTTTTCTGTTCTTGTTGTATACATTTTTTGCTTGATGTATACATTTTTTTGGTGGGCTCTATATGCCTACCATTAAATGACACCATTTATTGACCCACGGATATACTTTCTATATCGGCCTTGTTTGCCTTACTGTCACTACTTTATACTTGGTATATAACTTCATTTCCAGATGAATTTTTGATACACTAACGTAGCTACAGAACCATATTGATGCATCATCATTGACATAGAAGATATCTGTGTCCTGAAATGTGTTTAGCTATATAATCACTTGACCCATTTTACCCATAGCTCCTCAGCTGAAACTTCAGTTTCAGTAATCTCCAGAGTAATGTCTTTCCAGTGATACTTGACAAACGGCTACTACGTGACCTTAACCCAGATCACCAATCCTTTACAACAGGTATCTTCTCAGTTGATAGTGTCTCTTACAACAACAAGGTTTTCTACTTCAACTGTTTCTTTGCCAACTGAACTGTCCTTTTGGTTATGGGAGGGATCCAGCCTGTGAGTCACTTTTTATTACTGTAGTGCTTTTTACCACAGAAGAAGCAATAATCCTTCTTTCAGAAGTGGGTACAAAGGGAAAGTTATCTTTACTAATTTTTTTTAAGTATCCTGATTCTTTTACTCTTGCAGTTTACAAAGTGTTTTCTAAAAAGCATTTCCTCCAGGTAGATGCTGAATGCTTCAAATATGATGGGCAATCTCTAGGTAGTGTTAAAGAAAGACTGAAGTTCGGGCTAATAACAAGTGATTTGACCTCTTGAAATTTTCCATTTTGGCTTCTGCATGTAATGCTATTCTTTCTTAGAAAGGATATGCCCAAAACTTGAACTTTTATCCTTTGCCAAAATCTGTTTGATCTGCAACTTTCCCCCATCTCAGTTGATGACAGCTGCACTCTTCCATTACTCAGGCTAAGACCCTTGGGGTGATCCATGATTTTTCACTAGTGTTACACATTCATGCTCTGTTTCTCACCCTTACCCTCACCCTATATCCAGGCCATGGGGAAACTGCTGGCTCCACCTACACAATATCAGAACTTGTCATTTATCATTATGTTGACAAGTACTACCAGGTTATGGTCCAAGCCACTATGAACTCTTACCTACTTCTGCTCATAGTCTGCTATAGTTAGTCCTGCAGCAGCCACAGAATACTGTATCAGATCATTTAGATCCTTGTAGTGACTCTCTGTTTGCTCAGAATAAAACAAGCTAGAGTTCTTACAGTGGTCCTCAAATCCCATGCCCATGTATGGCGCTCCACCAAGAATATTGTGGAGAAATGTCAGAAGAGTAAGGAGTTCTTTCCCTGTTCCTCAACATAAATATAAATCATTCTGTTTGCTTTAACATAAGTATGAAGTCCTTTTCATTTCACAGTTGGTTGTAAAAAGGTATTAAATACTAATATATGGTAATGATAAGAAATTAAATGTTTTTTATTTTTATTTTATTTTTGATCTTTTTTGAGACAGGGTCTCACTATGCAGTTCAGGCTGGCCTTGAGCTCACTTTGTAACTCAGGCTGGTCTGGAACTCACAATGATCCTCCTGCCTCAACTTCCCGAGTGCTAGGATTACAGGTGTGCGCCACCACACCCGGCTCAAGAAATTAAATCTATACTGGTCGTCAACCAAAATAATTGAGTCACTAGACTTCTTTGTTTTCTTGGGGGGCACTTTAGCAGAATTGTGGAATGTTGGTATCTAAAGGAAGCCCGTTAGGTAGAAAAAAGTTGCTTGTGTTGTTCCAGTGGCTAAAGCAGGAACTTCTTGGAAGACATTTTCACGCTTTTAGAGTTACCCCCCTTTTTTTTTTCAGAAATGGTTTCGCTATGCAGTTCAGGCTGGCCTTGAACTCAGTATGTAGCCCAGAGTGTCCTCGAACTCACAGCAAGCCTCCTGCCTCAGCCTCCCAAGTGCTGGGATTACAGGTGTGCACCACTACACCTGGCTAGAGTCACCTCTCTTATCTCTTACATATAATATAAACTATAACACAGTGTTGCTTTGTTGCGGTCTCGTAGTCATCTACTTTTATGAAGTAGATGTAGGAAAGTTACTCTAGGGAGAATAACAAAATTTACTACTTTATAAAGGGATGATTTACATATGTAACGTATATAGTTTGAACATCTAAAAATGTATATACAGTAAATACAGAGAACTCTTTACAATTAAAAGTTGTACGGTGGAAAACATTTCTTTGAGCTTTCAATCACTTGTTTCGTGTTTTTTCTTTGAAGTTAGTAGCAACAATTAAAGCACTGAGGTACTACAGGCTACTGAGCAGCAAGACCCTTTGGCTCTGTTAAGCTTAATTACTGATATATTTCATGCAGCTTTTCAGCAATTCTTGGATTGTTGAATTTTCTGTGCTGAAACATTTTAACATGGATTATACTTACAGATTTTAGTGTATTTTTCTTGACAAACTTAAATGTGGACAATTTGTTTTATTCTAGGTTTTGGGCGAAAAGATGTAGTTGAATATTTACTTCAGAATGGTGCAAATGTCCAAGCACGTGATGATGGGGGGCTTATTCCTCTTCATAATGCATGTTCTTTTGGTCATGCTGAAGTAGTCAACCTCCTTTTGCAACATGGTGCAGATCCAAATGCTCGAGATAATTGGAATTATACGCCTCTCCATGAAGCTGCAATTAAAGGAAAGATTGATGTTTGCATTGGTAAGACTTTCTTTTTTCAAAATTTTCCAGAAATTGTAACTATTCTGAATCTAAATTGAGTTCATTTATTAATAGCAAAGTCTGCCTGGCTCATTTTAAATATTTAAGAACACTTCATAATTTAATCTAACCACTGTTTACTGAATGTCTTTTTGCATGTGGTACTGAGTTTAAATTTCTTTGGAGAACAGAATAAAAAGTTCCTGTTCTCCAGAAAATTGCATTCTTTTGAGAGGTAGGATACATAAAAAGCCACATAAGAACATGGTAAAAATGAACATTGAGTGTTAGAGGTTAATGATTAGCACGGTGACTTGGCAGAAGTCAAATCTCAAGGCTCATGGGGCCTGGTGGCACACACCCGTAATCCCAGCACTAGGGAGGCTGAGGCAGGAGGATCACTGCAAGTTTGAGGCCAGCCTGGGCTGCAAAGTGAGTTCAAGGCCAGCCTGAACTGCATAATAAAACCCTGTCTCAAAAAGACAAAAAACAAAACAGAACAAAAATCAAGGCCCAACTTCCTGGAATTTTTCTGGTCTTTTAAACAAAAAGGAGATTTAAAAAAAAAAAACAGATAGTGATTTCTTTATAAAATAAAAGCTTTGAATTTTAGGTTCAGGAGCTTGATGTCATACATAGGCAGTGTAATACTGAAACTGTCAGTAGAGAGGAATAGCTTCCTGAGAGTAGTAATATATTTTAGAAAGAGTAATCTTGTAGGAGGCAGGATAAGATGGGCTATCAGGGAGACTACTTAAGAAGCTATAAAATAACCCAGGTAGCAAGGATAACCTGGGATTATTATAGGAGATTTAAAATGATAAGAGAAATAAAAAGCATTTAGCGGAAAAATACAGTAATTTAAAACATTTGAGCCTAACAAGAAAGGATTTTCTAACAAAGTGATCACTGACAAATCATATGTGAGAAGAAAGTTTTTCTTAACTTCATATTTACTTTTCTGAGCCAAACAGAATCTCAGATTTTGAACTCAATATTATCTTAACTCCATTTTTCTCCTGATGCAAAACAAAAGAGTTGAAATCCTTGAAGGTAGAAAGTAAGGTTTGAGAACTAAGAAAATCCAAGGACTCTGTACCAGACTTAAATCATCTACCCTCTCTCCAGGTCCCAATTCAATATTTATATCAAAGTCACCAGCTTAGTCATTTAAAAAATGCAAAATGGATTCCCTAGTTACTGCTACCAAATTCTCCTTTCCTGTGTGTTACTCTGCCCATCCCTGGTATATCAAGAGTCTCAGATATGTAGTTTTAATAATATATAGAATTTTCTAAATAATGTTACAGGCCTACACCATCCACTATAGTAGCTAAGGATATGCAGTGTGACTAGACTGAATTGAAATGTGTTATAAGGGGAAAATCCATATCCTATTTCAAAGATACGCAAAAAGGGGAATGTAAACTATTTTAATATTTTTATATTGATTAAATGTGAATTTAAATATTGATTTTTTGATATATTGGATTCAATAAAATGTTAAAATTAAACTTTCTTTTATTTTTATTATATTTATTTTGTGTGTGTGTGACAGGGTTTCACTGTGCAGTTCAGGCTGACCTTGAACTCACTTTGTAGCCCATGCTGGCCTTAAACTCACAGCAGTCCTCCTGCCTCAACCTCCCGAGTGCTGGGATTACAGGCATGTACCACCATGCCCAGCACTGTTCCTTTTATTTTTAATGTAGCTACTATAAAATTTTAAATTATAAATGTGACTATTTATGGCTCACGTTTTATTCCTATGGAACTACATGTTATAGATAGAATAGAAGCTGAGCTTCCTTTCTTTGTATATTTGGCTATTTTTCCTCAGCTTCTTATTTATGAATAAAATATTCTATATTTTTTTATTTTTATATAATTGATATGAAGCATAGTAAAGGCTTCCCCTTTCATGTGCCTTGGGTTACAGTATAGCGCTTTGAGGATTTTTTGTTTTGTATTATTTTTGATTTTGAGGAGGAAATCGTTAGCCAAATGTGGTACATACGCCTGTAATCCCAACACTCTGAGAGGCTGAAGCAAGTGGATCATAAATTGGAGACCAGCCTGGGCAGTTCCGCAGATTGGCAAGACACTGTCTTGAAATAAAAGATAAAAAGGGCTGGAGATGTAGCTAAGAGTAAAGGCCCTGGATTCAGTCCCTGGGTTCAGTCCCCTATACCACAAAAGGAAATGAGGGAAGGAAGAAATGGTTTATGTGGCCCACAATTTAGAGATCTCATTCCATGATCCACTGACACCATGGGAAAGGGTGTGCTGAAGTAAAGCTTCTTAGTTCATGATAGCTCAGAAAATGAGCAGGGGAACAGCACCAGAGAGGAAGGGATGAGGGTCTAGATGGACCCCTGAGCCCCACCTGTGTGACATACACAGAAGAGAACTTTACTAATCTGCTAGGTGGCTCCCAAGCCATTCAAGCAGTTTTATTTGGGATTTGTTAACCCTAGAGAGAGCATTTGGATTTTAACTCAAAATTCAGTATAATTAACCTCACATACTAACTACTCAGCTGTTAACTCCTGTCTGCATATCCCTAGTTAAGATTTCTTTTCAAGGAAAGGATGTCCTTGTAAGGAATATTTCACTGGTTTCATAGAATACCTACTCCACTCAGGCCAGTTTATTTTGCTATTGAAGTGCAGTTCCTTATGGTGTCACTAATGGACAAATCTGCACAACTACCTGCTGTCAGTTACTCAGTCTTCTTGATGAATGGGATGATGACTGATGGCTTTATAGACTTTTTAATCCTACAGATTAAGTTATCTCTATTCCTGGGCTTTCTGGCATTTTATACATTTCATTTCTATCGTAATAGAATAGTCTTCTTAGTGTGGGCATTGTTCCTTTACATGAGAAAAGCTTTCAAGGAAACCTGAGCCTTTTAAAAATATATTTTGTATCTGTCCTCAGTCCATTGTCTCACTAGCTATTTAAATAACAGGAAAATCTCACATTGAATTGAGAAGAACCTTACTAAATGTGCCTTTAGTGCATTAAATCGTAGAACATTTTATATATTCCTAAGTTTAAAATAACATTTACTTTATTATTAGGCTGTGAGGGTCTTTAAATAACTTCTAGACCCGAACTTTTAAGAAAATGATTTACTACAATCATGTTGTCCTGAGAACCATTGTAAAACGTATATTGCTATTTTGCAGTGCTCTTACAGCATGGAGCAGAGCCAGCCATCCGAAATACAGATGGAAGGACAGCACTGGATTTAGCAGACTCATCTGCCAAAGCAGTGCTGACTGGTAAGTCTGTGTAACCTGTTTGGTGTTTCCAGGAAGAATATAAAGAACAAGCTTTGTAGACTGTGTGCCTCTTAGAGTTAGTGGCCTCAATTAGAGTTTTTTTTTTTTTTTTTTTTTTTTGGTTTTTCTCCGGTACCGGGAACCGAACTCACGACCTTGCGCTTGCCAGGCAGGCGCTTTTGCCGCTGAGCTAAATCCCCAGCCCTCAATTAGAGTTTTTAAATAGTATCAGTTCAGTTGCTGTTTTCTGCATTTAGACAGTTCATATTTGATTTTTGTCTTAAAAAGAGAAAACTTTTCAGGGTCATCTTTAAATTTTGTTATTGTTGCCTTATTTGGGGGAGAGCATGATAGATAATTGTGTGCTATCATGTATTGAGGATATTTTACAGTGTTCCTGAATTTTTTAGATAATTTAGGTCTATTTCTGTAGACATTAATTACTTTTTTGGTGTATTTTAATAATTTTTGATGAAATACTTCCCAAAAGCAGTAATCATTCTTTTTAGTGATAATCTTTAAAACAATGAAATCTGGCGCACTTATTCTAATACCATGAACAATGCTAATTATTGTACTATGCTGTAGTATATTCATGCCCTTGGGATCTATTAGTGTATAAAGCTCTAGAATTTAGACTGCCAACCTTTTTAAAGCTGTACCTACTTCATGTAGTTTTTCCACTGTCAGTGTGCTTTCTGCTTAAGTGACTCTGTCATATTTATTGAATTGATGACAGTAGAATCAGTATCTAATCTGAAAGACAAAACCTAACTGGGTGTGGTGCCTTGATCTAATTCCAGCCCCACTCTTGCCTCCTGAGGCAAGAGGATATTAAATTCCAGGCCAGCCTGGGAAACTTAGCAAGACCCTGTCTCAAAATTAAAACTAAAAAGGCCCAAGGGTATAGCTCAATGGTAGGACAGTTGCCTAGCATAAGAGAGGCCTTTGGTTCAATCCCCAGTTCCACCAGAAGAAAAAAAAACACAATTCCTTGAAAGGCAAAAGCCTAAGGAGTTCTGCTATCCACTTATGTGCTTGGACTTTAGACTTTATAAAGTTTCTAGTAGCATTGCTAATGCAATTAAGACTAGTCTCTGAAAAGTTTTTCGGGTATATGAGCTGCTATTATAACTATCAGTTTATTCAGTATTTGTTTCCTCTTTCAGTATTCTAAGCTAATGCATACTTACACCTTTTTAAGAAGTCTTCAGGTATAAAAGAAGTCTCAGCAATCACACATACAGTTCAAATTGTAGGTAGCAATTTGGCTATTGCTTCATCAAATCTGTTAATTTAAAATTTTTCAGAGATCCTGTCTTGGCAATCTAGAGGAAACAGCATTCATGTCACTCTAGGGCTCATGTCACTCATCCAGATTAGTAGGGTTTAGTTATTTTGCTTTTTTTTTATCTTTTTGAGGCAGGGTCTCACTACGCAGATCAGGCTGGCCTCGAACTCACAGCAGTCCTCCTGCCTCAGCCTCCCCAGTGCTGGGATTACAGACATGCATCACCACACCCAGCCAGATTAGTAGTTTTGTGGCTGCACAGGGAGGTAGCAAAACCCTCACAGGAATGTAACATGAGCAAAAGAGCAAACAGGTAAAGTACTGAAATAAGGAAAGCTAAAATGAGAATCTATCTCAGCTCAGATCTTTAGAATGCCCATAATACTCCAAGGGTAGAAACCTCTGGAGGTAAAAGCCAGCATAGTGTTTGCCTTAGCCACCACTGACTGCAGGACAGACCAGTCCCAGTGGCATTCCTATTGGGATGCAAGGACCCAGAAACTGACATATTCGTGCAAGAGACCATATCCCTGATCCCAGGTGGCGTGAATAACTAAAGAGAAATACAAAACTAAAAATCAGTCACTGACTCAGACATCCCAGACTCAGGCTTGCATCTCCAAAGGCATGGGGTACTGAAGTGACTGTGACTCAGAGAGAGACTATAGGGACTGAGGCAGAGATAGATATGGCAAAAACTGGGTCATGAGAGATGACAACAGTCCTGGCTCTGACTTTTGAGTAAAGCAGCTGATTTGTGCAAGTATTGGAGTTGGACAAAGAACTCCAGACTGGAGTTCATACCCCTGAATGGTTCTGAAGTCACAGGGAAGAGGAAGATGGGGAGCCAAGTGTGCCACTGATTGGAGAGAAGGAAAGAGTAGAAGCTTGTACAGAGGCTGTGGCAGGCACATAGCCTGGGAGCCCCAGAGAGAGTAAACTTCTAGTGGAGATTGTGGTGGAAGTATGGGCTGGAACTCTAAACTTGAGTCACCAGAGAGAGTGGCTCCAGCTCTGCCTCGTGGTTGCTGAGAACACTAGAGGCTCTCCAATGTGGTGGGTGGTCTGAACACAGCAACATTTACAGATTGCTCAGAGATGATTTATTCTAACCAATACAGCAGGACAATCTCATATATACATAATCTGTTCCCATTTTTCTTTTTTTCTTGTTTACTGCTTTTTTGTGGAATATAATTAGGTTTAGACTTTCTACATCAGTATACAGTTGTTTGTATTAGTTTTCTACTTTAGTACCATAACACTCAGAAGTTGTTTAATCATAGATTCCCATAAAAAGAGTTACTTCTTAAGGATGTCTTTCACAGTCACGTCATCAATTAAATGCAGTCCGTTCCATTTTCTCTCACCTTGTCTCACTGCATTGCCTCCCTTTTCTGCTTTCGCTATATCACTTCACATCTTCCTTCTGCCTCTCTGCTCTTCCTGCTCTTTTGTACTTCTTTTTCTTATTTTCTTTTTCTGTTTTTTCTTTCCTTTTTTTTCTTTATATCTTTCCTGCTCTTATCAGTATACACTATTAACATTAATCTGAATATCATTAATTTTCTCTAGCCTATTATATATTATACTTCTTGGTTTCTTCAAGTAGCAGAATAATAAAGATCTTTCTAAACAAGGTCTGATAATATATGGTTGGTTCTCCATTTATATTTTCTTCACTTTGTTTCTTTCTTTGCACCTATATACTTAACCTCTCAACCTCCATCCCTAATTTCATTTTTTTATATCTGAACATGGTAGTACATGCCTGTAATCTCAGCACTCAGGTAGGCTAACGCAGGAGGACTGCTGAGAATTCAGGACCAGGCTGAACTACATAGGGAGACCCTGTCTCAAAAAACAAGCAGAAAAAAGAATTTTTTGCTTCTTTCATTTTTCTT
Organism: Chinchilla lanigera; assembly: GCF_000276665.1. NCBI lineage: Eukaryota > Metazoa > Chordata > Mammalia > Rodentia > Chinchillidae > Chinchilla > Chinchilla lanigera. The sequence goes on along the minus strand of NW_004955425.1, from coordinate 1,476,564 downwards.
TGCTTCTCTTTTCTCGCTTTTACTCTGTCTTTTCTAATTCCCAACATGTTCATCATTGCTATTCCCTTGTCCTTCTGAGTTACTGAAAGAGTTGAAAACTGTTAAAATGTTTGGTATTATATGTTGATACATGATTGGCTCTTTGGATGTCAATATTATTGGCAGTTCTGTCTTCACAGTGCAGAGGTAGGAACTGATGCTAGTAATCTGAAGTCAGTAGAGTAGGTGCCTTCTACTGAATCATTTCCAAAGCCATGGGTACATCACAGAGAGAAATCTATTAAACACATCTCTACTACATTGATCGTGAGAAGACAGGGTAACAAAATGCCTCCAGAAATACATAACTCTCCCACAGCTGATCTCACAGGCACTGACATGGGTGAATTTCCAGGCAGAGAACCCAGAAGACTAATAGTTAAAATAATAGAAGAAATAAACAGCTGAATGAATAAGTAACTAAAAGGACCAGCAAGCTTAAAGAATGTATAAATAAGCAGCTGGAATGAATTAAGGAAGGCATTGCAGGATATGAAAGACCACTCAAGTAAAGAATTAGAGGTAATGAAAAGGAATCAAGCAGAAGCCCTAGAAATGAAAAATTCAATCAAAAGGCAAGTAGGCAAGATCAGTCACAAGATAGAATATCAGGACCTGAGGACAAGATTGATATAGTAGAACATTTATTCAGTAATAATAAGAATAGAGGCAGTCAAAAGATGATCCAAGAGCTCTTAGGTGAGTCTAAAAGAATAAACTTACGGATCATTAGACTTAAGGAAGGGGTAGAGGTAGAGACGAATGGTACAAGAAATTTATTCACTGAAGTTATAGCAGAAAATTTCCCAAATCCAGGCAGTGAGATGGATACTGTTACGGTTTCGATCTAGAATGTCCCCCCAAGTTCTCATGTGTGGAAGGTGGTTGAATCATGGGTGCACTATATTCATCAGTGATTCATGCTTTGATGGATTCAGTAGCTAAATGTGCTGTTAGCAGGTGGGGCCTAGTTGGAGGTGAGTCACGGGGTGCGTGGCCTGGAAGGATACAGTCTGGTCCTCAGTTCCTGCCTTCTTTCTGTGCTTCCTGGCTGCCGTGGGGTGAGGATCTCTCCCTCCTCCATCTTGTTACTGCTTTGGAGCCAGCTGAACATGGGCTGAAACAGTGAGCCTAAATAAACCTCTCCTCCTTCAAATTATAGATAGCAGGTTTTGGGCTCAGTGACAGAAATGTCACTGAGACAGATACCACAGAAGTAGATGTTTAGAACCTCAAACAGGCAATTTTTTTGATAAAAAAAAATTGTAGAAATTCAAAAGAAAGAATACTAAAAGCTGTTAGAGAAAGGGGCCAAGTTACCTTTGAGGGCAAAACTCATCAGAATAATAGCAGATTTTGCAACACAAACCTTAAAAAGCCAGATGAGTTCAAAAGTTTTTCAGGCTCTAAAAGAAAAAAAATATTTGCCAACCCAAATTACTATGCTGCAAAATTATCCTTCAAAATTAATGGAGCAACAAAGATCTTTCACAATAAAGATAAACTAAAGAAATTCATTACGACCAAACTAACACTTCAGAAAGTACTTACAGGAGCCAGGTGTGGTGCCGCATGCCTGTAATCCCAGCACTCTGGGGGAGGTGGGCTGAGGTTATAGGATTGCCAGAAGTTCAGGGCCAGTCTGGGCTACATAGTGAGTTCAAGGCCTGCCTGAATTGTAGAGCAAGACCCTGTCTCAAACAAAACAAAACAAAACAAAAGTACTCGTAGGAATCCAAAACAGAAAAAAGGAGGGCAACAAAATGCCATTGAGAGAGTAAACAAAGGATTCAAGCACTGGAAAAATAATATTATGGGAGTCAGTATATACCTTTCAATAATACATGTAAATGGTCTTAGCTTTTCAATCAAGGACATACCTTATCCACGAAAATGGACACAGACTGAAAGTGAAAAGATGGAAAAGAGTATTCCAAGCAGTTGGACCCTGAAAGCAATGAGGAATCACTATTTTAACTTTTGACAAATTTGATTTCAAACCAAAACCAGTTAGAAGAAACAAGATCAGTACATATTGGTAAAGGGAACAATTCAACAAAAAGAGATAACAGTTATAAATATATATGCACTGTACATTAGTGCACCAATTTTATAAAACTAAAACTATTTGACATAAAAGGATAGATAGACAGCAGTACAAAGGTAATGAGAGACTTTAGTACCTTACTGTCACAAACAGCTCAAACAGACCCCCTTCCCAGAAAAGTTAATAAAGAAATACCAGTTAAACTGCAGCATAGAACTGCAGCATAAGTAGATTTAATAGATACCTATAAAGTGTTTCATCCAACAACAGCAGAATATGTATTCTTAGCAGCCATTGGAACTTCCTCCAAAGTAGACCCTAATTTAGGCTAGAGAGCGTATTTGAGTAAATAAAGAAGACTATAAATAATTTTTTTGCATCCTAACATACTAGACATCAAAAGAAACTACACCAACACATGGAGATTAAATAATACATTCTTGAATAATCAGTGAGTCACAGAAGAAAAAATTTTAAAGTTCATAGGTCAAATGATAATTGAAATACAACGTATCACAGTATGTGGGACACAATGAAAGCAATTGCAAGAGGGAAGTTTATAACAGTGAGTACCTACATTAGAAAAACACAACAATGCAAAATACTTTAAGTAACTTAATGATACATGTCAAAGTCCTAGAAAAATCAATAGTCCAAACACAAAACTCACAGAAGGAAATAAATTATAAGATTAGAGTGGAAGTCAATGAAATTGTGACTAAAAAAACAAATTACAAAGGATCAATAAATCAAAGAATTGGTTCTTTGAAAGGATGACTTGCTAAAACCTTACCCAGAGAAAGAACCAATCTACATTGATGTAATTGGAAATGAAAAAGATGGTACTACAGCAGACACCACAGGAATCCATAGGATTATTAGAAACAACTTTGAACATTTATATTTCAATAAATTGGGAATCTGGAAAAAATGGATAAATTACTAGATACATATCACCTACCAACCAATAAAACTGATACAGCAGTGAAAACTCTGCTTTCTAAGAAAGACGCAGGATGTGATGGATGCACTACCAAATTTTGGCAGAGCTGTAAAGAGGAACTAATGCCATAACTGTCAAACTTCAATGCAATTAAAGGGCAGGAACATGTCAGAATTCATTTCCATGAACCAAGCATTATCCTGATCACAAAACTAGATAAGGACTCAACACATGAAGAAAACTGCAGACCAGTATTCTTGATGAACATAGATACAAAAACCCTCAATGAGATACTTACAGATAATTCAACTAAACATTAAAAAGGTCATACACCATTCCAGGTCAGCTTCATTCCAGGGATACAGCGCAACTCAACAATAGATAAGCTCTAGAAACAACCTAGAAGCCCATCAACAAACAAATGGCAAAAGTAAATGTGGTATATGCATACAAAGGAATACTATTAACCCATAAAGAAAAGTGAAGTCATATCATCTGCAGGAGAATGTGTGGAACTTGAGACCATAATGTAAGAGAAATAAATCAGACAAAGAAAGTTAAATAGCACATAGTTTCTCTTATATGAGAATTCTAAAACAAAAGTGAATCAGGATAGCTGTTATAAAACAGAAAGACTTGCTGGAGATGGGAATCTGAATGGTTGAAGCTAGGGAAGGGACCTAAAGAGTTTGAAAATGATCATGATGTGCTGTACACATATACTAACACCCAATATGTAGGTATTGCAAACGTACACTGATTTTAAAAAGCAGAGGAAAATTAAAGTGCAAAAAGAAAATACTCATTTTCTAGTTTTATATTCACTTATAAATGTTATTGGCATAAAGAGTTTATAATTCTTTTTATATTTGTAGATATTTAAAGTAACATTAACTAAAAACAGTCTTTTGTTTCTTGTTTTTTTGAGAAAGGATCTCACTATGTAGTTCAGGTTGTCTTAAATTCACTATGTAGCCCAGGCTAGCCTCAAACTTGCAGCAATCCTCCTGCCTTAGCCTCCTAAGTTCTGAGATTACAGGCACACACCAGCACAGCTGGCCTAAAACAGTCTTGATGTTGAAAAAACTTTGTGGTTCCTAATAGTTTTAATGGTCATGTTTAATTAAATGATACAGGGGCTGGGGATTTAGCTCAGCGGCACAGCGCCTGCCTGGCAAGTGCAAGGTCGTGAGTTCGATTCCCGGTACTAGAAATAAAAAACAAAAAAGAAAAAATAAAAACCAAAAAAAATAAGTGATACAATGGAATTTTTTTCTTAATGTTAGTATATTGGGCTTTGTTTCTTTGGTTTTATTTGTACTTTTTTGCTGCCAGGGATTGAACTTGGGGCCTCATGGGCTGAACCTGCACTGAAGCCCTGATCTACACCCCTAACTTCATGTTTTGGTTTTGAGTGAAATTGTGAATACTTTTTTTTTTTTATCTGTTACTCAGTTAAGGAAATTTTAAGACAAAAAGGAAAAGCTTACCAATAGTCTGCTACCCAAGACAAACTTATTTAATATGGTGGTTGATTTATTTCCTTCTGGACATTTGTTTTTGTCCTTCTGGACATTTGTGTATTGCTTTTATATAGCTTTAAGCTAACACTTCATCATACCCTAGCATGGTGACACATGCCTGTAATCCCAGCACTGTGGGAGATCAAGGCTGGAGGATTGCAAGTTTAAGCCCAACCTGGGAACTTGGTGAATTGGTGAAATCCTGTCACCAAAAAAAGAAAAAATAAGAGTAAAAAGGGCTTGGGGTATAAGCTCAATGTGAAGGCCTTGTGTTCAGTCCCTACTACTATCAGAAAACAAAACAAGCTCTCCATTAATTAGCATTGAATCATTCTCCCTTTTCACTTTCTTTCCTTTTTTTTTTTTTTTTTTTTGGTACCAGGAATCGAACTCAGGACCTTGTGCTTGCCAGGCAGGCACTTGTGCCACTGAGCTATATCCCTGGACCTCCTTTTTCATTTTCATAACAAAAGTATTCTCAACATAAGTACTTTTAACCTACATTATATTCTGTTAATTAACCACTTTCCATTTATTAGAAATTTATTCCCAAATTTATCTGTATTAAATACCTCTAAATATAGTTCAGTGGGCATCTTTTTACATAAAACGTCATTAGGTTTGCTTGTTTTAATTTCTGCTCATTTTTTTTCCTGATTCACAGGTGAATATAAGAAAGATGAACTCTTGGAAAGTGCCAGGTAGGTACTAATGGTATAAAGCAATGTACTATGAAAGTATTACCATTAAAATTTTTTTTACAGTAATTATAAGCTGGACATGGTGGCACAGTCCTATAATCCCAGCACTTGAAAAGCTGAGGCAAGAGACTTGCTAAGTGTTCAAGACTTGCTTAGGCTACAGAGTGAGTTCAAGGCCAGCCTGAACTATAAAGCAAGATGATATCTCAAAACACCTCCCACCCCAAAATAAAACCTAGCAAATACAGTGTAAAAGAATGATTCTGTCTTAATGGAGGCAGTGTATGTCTCCAGTAGGATCTGATAAAGAATGCAAGTTGCTAATATAGCTTTTGCTGTTCTAGGAGTGGCAACGAGGAAAAAATGATGGCGCTACTTACACCATTAAATGTCAACTGCCACGCAAGTGATGGTAGAAAGGTAATATTTTTGGGATAATGTTCATGTTCTCCTACTAACAGGAAGATGTGTTTATCTTATTAAAATATATTTGAAAAGAGTATTTGTGTTTCATTTTAAGTAGTAATTCAGACTAATTCTTAAACAGTAAAAACTTGAAAGATTGTAAACATTTAGTTGTTTGTATACAGTATGTAGTAGTGAACTTAAAACTTTTACACCATCTTCAGTGTGTGTTAGGTTTTTTTAAGGACCAAAGTGATAACTACTCGTTAGAAAAAAGAAGTTATAATTCTATTTTCTGGTTCTGTATTTGGGTTTCTTACCTTTTCACACACCTTAAGCATTATGTGAATTGCATTAATTTATATGATTAATATTTCAGTCAACTCCATTGCATTTGGCGGCAGGATACAACAGAGTAAAGATTGTACAGCTGTTACTACAGCATGGCGCTGATGTCCATGCTAAAGATAAAGGGTAAGCATTTCAACAAAAATAATTACTTCAGTGTTACAATTCTTAAAACAAGTTAGTAACCTTATAAAAAGCTTTTTTTTTTACTACACAGCATTAACATCCATTGAGCTTCATCCCACCACTCATGCATTACACTTGGTAGAGCATAACAGATACCTGCTAAAATCATGAAGGTGTCTCCTAAGAGCCAGGGGATAGATAAGAGTACTACAAGAGTTCCCAGAAAGGGCTGTCAGTGATGGGCGGAATGATTGAGAAATCCTTCAGAGTACTTGACCTGGATTTTAATGAAAGATATCAATTCTAGAAGGCAAGGAGTTGGGAAACTCCCACTTTGCAGGAGAACAGGTATAAGTGAGAATGCTGAAGTGGAAAAGACAGAGCATTTAAGGAGCAGTGATCATGGGCTAGAAATATTGTTGGGTGATGGAGTATTTGCCTAGTATCTGCGAGGCCCTGGGTTTGATTTCAGCATTGCAAAAAGAGAAACTCTAAAAGAGGAGGTTAAGATGTGTGTTCTGGAGCAGTCTATGTGGTCAATTGGGGAACAAGGAGACTAGAGGCAAAAGGGGCAGTTAGGAAAGTCAGCATTGTAAGGGTTCAGACATAATGAGTTTTAATAGTAGAGGCAGAGAAAAATGAAAGTGAAGGCATAGGTGCACCAGATTTTACAGTGTAAGAGTAGATGAGATATTTTGAAAGTCTGGACATGATGAGAAAAAAAGAAAACTATTTTCAAATCCTAAAGCCGAGTGAGACCCAATAATACACATATTGAAGTACAAGAAGGAAAATTGAAAGGAAACATTTAGTTTCCTTTTAGAACTCTTTGTTTTATTAAGTATAATGGAAACTCAAGTGATAGTATCTACTAGATAGTTGGGAGTGAAATTAATGCCTAGGCAAATAAAGAACCGTATATTAAAAAATGGTACAAGTATGGTAGAAAGTGATTAGCCTTTAAAGGCAGACTACAGAGAAGTAAAGAGACTAAATAATGGGTGGCTGTCACTTTTATGAGAGGCTGTCATGATAGTGGCTGAGACTACTAACTATTGAGTGACCCCCAAGGAGAAGGTGAACCTTAAAAGATAGAAGTCAGGATTTTGAGGTTCCACTCTCTTCCCTTATAAAAAGTTCCTCCATCCCTATCATGAGTAAGTTTTCAGTTGCCTGAGAACTATAGCAGTTTACCTTGTAAGATTTCAAAAACGTTTCAAGGAAGAGCCACTGCTTGTGCTATATATCTGGTCAGATGAGCCAAATTAAAGACGAGAGGGAATTTATCCTACACTCAGAGAATGGTATGTGTAGAGACATACAAGAACTGTAGACAAACGGTTACTGAATATAAGGCCAGAAAAAGGGTCTTTATGCATGCTGTGTCAAGAAATTAGAACTGCTCTTGTAGGAAGCAAGGAAGAATTATTAAGGATGTTACAAGAAGGATAACCGCATCATATTTGCCTTTTAGAAAAATTTGGGTACAAGTAGGTGGATAAATTGCAGTGGGGCTATTTTAGTAGTGCAGGAAAGAAGTAATACAGGCCTAAACAGAGTCAGTGATAGTAGTAGTGTGGAAAAAAGATTTGAAAGCAACTTAGGAGTTAGAATTGTTAGAACTAAGGGTTCAAATGAATGAAACCAAATTTTTGTACATTTTTTAGGTCACATAAGGCATTTGCTGTTTAGATTAATTAAAGCTAAATGTTAATTTATATGTTTCCCTAGGCCTAGGAGTCTATAATAATATGGGCTTTTTCTCTCCCTTTTCATTGTAGTGATCTGGTGCCATTACACAACGCCTGTTCTTACGGTCATTATGAAGTAACTGAACTTCTGGTCAAGGTTAGTTCTTGTACACCTTTGATTGCTTTCTGGAATTGTATGAAATTATTTTAAGTATGTGGTATTTCTGTTTTTTCCTGTGTTGTACGTGCTTAACAGAGAAGGAATATTTATAATCATTATAAGATATAGGTGATTGACAGGTTAGCATCAGACTTTCAAAATTTTGAGATACCATATAGTTTAAATATGAAGTAGCATTACGAGCATATGAATAGTAGATTTGTAATTCTGTAATTTATAGCTAAAGATAAGACAATTTTTACTGACTCATACAATATTAAAACCACTAGTCATATTTGCGGGATTGGCCCAGTTGTACTTTTACGTTGGAGCAGGCTGACTTGGTTTTCTTCATTTTATGCAGTATACTGGCGACTATTGTTTAACAGGTTCCCGGGGGCACAGGAAACTTCTTACATTGACCCTTTTTGGGCAGGAGTGGAAGGTACATAACTCTTAGAGTGGGATCCAAGGATGTTACCGACACCCCTTCCCTCCTGTCCTGTCTCTGTGTATATATATATATTTTCTATGTATAAATTTATACACATTGAGACTTCCTTTACCGTACATCCAGTGTACCCTTTTGGTACTTTTCTCAGTCTCTGAGCAGCTGTTGTGGGAAGGGAAGAAAATTATTTCCAGTGCCTCTATGTTGCTTTACGGGTATATGCCACCATGGGATACATCTTTATCACAGAAGCAACTCTGTAGTCATGATTAGGCTATGTGTAGCACCTAAACCTTTTTATATTTAAAATGTAGCTTTAATAGTGTGCATTTGTAGCAATAATGCTTTTTTTGCTTTTTGAAAAACTGAATCTTACATTCAGAAGAATATTTGGAATATTTTTGTGGGTGAGAGTGAAAAACATCATAATCCTAGCACTCAAAAGGCTGAGGCAGGAGGATTGCTGTGAGTTCAAGGCCATTCTCAGCTATGTAGGAAGACCCTGTCTCAAAAAACAAGCCAGGTATGGTGGCGCACACCTGTAATCTCAACAATCGGAAGACTGAGGCAGGAGGATCCATGAATTCAAGGCCAGCCTGAACTCTATAGCAAGACCCTGTGTCAAAAAAAAAAAAGTTGGGGCTGGGGATTTAGCTCAGCGGCAAAAGCGCCTGCCTGGCAAGCGCAAGGTCGTGAGTTCGGTTCCCGGTACCAGAGAAAAACCAAAAAAAAAAAAAAAAAAAAAAGTGAAACATCAGATGGGTTTCACAGGAACTTAAACTGAGTGGTATTCTACTGAAGAATGGAAAAGCTGGGAATGTAGCTCAGTGGTAGAACACTTGCCTAGCACCACAGAACAGTAAGAATGGAAGCTAACTTAGAGGTTGTACTTAGAAAGGATGTTAGCTGAGGTTAGGGCTACCAGAGTAGCAGTGTCCGGGAAAGGCAGGAGAAGGCAAATAGGTAGGAATTTGGAATACATGGAAAGGTCCTGGGCAACACCAAGGTGGCATCCCTTGCTAAAGAGTTCAGGTGGAAGAAACTGTCATCTAGCAGCAAATGTTCAGTGACCATTTTTCATGACCAGAGCACGGGGCCTAGGGAATGATGACACCATCACAATTCCTGAGCCATGTAGTGAAGTATAGCACTAGTAAACATGAGAATAACAAGTAATTCTCTCAACTTTCTTCTCATAGCCTGTGAACACAAAGAAGAAAAATAGATGAATCTGGCTGTAATTTGGGGAAAATTCTGTCAGGTAGATTCATAATTAAACAACTGTGCAGAAAGTGTTGACCAAAATTTCTTTGCTTGGAAGGTAAAGAAATGGACTGCCAGAAGACTGTCTTTGCTTTAATTTTGGTCATTTATTGTTGTCTTGATAAAGGGGATGTGAAAAGAATTAAAATGTGTTGGGTACATGTCCCAACTCGCCATGATTTATGTAATTATTATGTACTGCAAACATCTACTCAAAATTCTTTAAAAAGTGGAATACTTACAAATTTTGTAGATTACCATGAAACAAGGAAAAGGTAACTAGTGTTTGAGCAAGTATAAAAAACAAGATGTGAGAGGAGGACATACTTTGATGTTTGCTTCATGTTGAAAGCAATTCTAGAGCTTTTAAATTTCCCATTGTTGCAGTGTAAGTACACATTATGATGTGACTACTTAAAAAGGTATCATAATGTAGCAGGTGCAGTGGCGCACCCCTGTCATCTCACATACTCATGAGACAGAAGCAGGAGATTCGCAAGTTCCAGCCCAGCCTGGGCAACTTAATGAGACCCTGTCTCACAATAAAAGGACTGAGGATATAGTTCAGTGGTAGAGATCCATGGGTTTAATCCTCAGTATTGGGCCGGGAGAGAAAGGGAATAAGCTGTCATAATTTTAAACTAATTGCAGAAGAATAGTGTCAAGAGCAAATGTAATAATGGATACAGTGTACTCTACACAGTCAAACCACATTGGAATTTATTGTTTGACTCGGGAGTTTTTTGTTTTGTTGTTTTTGTAATATTGGGTCTTGCACATGGTAGACAAACACTACTACTAAGCTACATCCTTAGTTCTGTAAGATGAATTTCTTAGTTAAAGGGCACCAGGATGATAAGACTCGGAACCCTCTGATAGGAAGATGAGTGAAGAGACTTTTAGGTGGTTAGACTGGGAAAAGAAAAAGGTGAGAATTGTTTTAAAATACTGTATTGGAAGAGTATTGATCTCTTTTGTACCAAAGAAGACAGATGAAACAAGTAAAAAGTATTTTAACTTAATGTAAAAGTGAACTTCGTAATATCAGAAGTTATCTGGTAACTACGAAAGCCCTGTTAGCCAAGTATTGGCTCCCCATCTTGAAAGTACTAAAAGAGCAAGTACCAGGTAGGGTATGTAGCTCAGTGGCAGACCACTTGACTACCATATGTGAGGCTGTAGGCTCAATCTCCAGTAGCACAGCTAAAAAGTGCAAGTAGGTGATTTGCCTTCAGTTGGGTATGCCAAGAAAGGGATTTTGTGATTGATTGGAGGTTGAACTAGTATAACTACTACGGTCCATCTAACTCCAACACTTGGATATGACTTAAAATTTTTAAAAGTCTGACAGTAACACTGCATTAGCAAGTATATGGAACAGCTTTAACTCAGATATTGCTGGTGGCAATGTAAAGTAGTATAGCCACTCTAGAAAATGGTTTGGCAGTAATAAACTTAAATATTAACTACAATGACATATATGAACATAAAGAGATTTAAGAATATTCATAATAGTTCAAATCTAGAAATGGAGCTGAGGAATATACCTCAGTGGTAGTGCTCTTGCCTAGCATACACAAGGCCTTGGGTTTGATCCACAGCAGCACACACACAATTAGAAATTGCCCAGCTGTCTGTTATGAATTATTGATAAAATATAAATAAATCTCAAAAACATGTGTGAAAGAAGTTAGATACAAAAGTATATACAGTATTTCATATTTATAAAATTGAGGAAGATATTAATATGGTACTAAAAGTCAGAATAGGGGAGAAAATACTTATGAAAGGACCATGAAGAAACATAGGTATTCAAGGTATCCTGTATCTTGATTTGGGTCATGGTATTATAGACACATATATCCAAAAAGAGGAAGAATGGTCTGGATATGTAGCTCAGTGGCAGAGTGCTTCCCTGGCATGCACAAAGCCCTCGGTTTGATTGCTGGTACCACCAAGGAAAAGATAAAGAATGAATGAAATTCTTGGAAAAGATGCAAGTAAAATCTAAAGCTTTGTTCTTAATTGTTCTTCGCAATAAGAGTTAAATACACCTTTTTGGGTAGACCTAACAATCAGCTGCTGTTTTTCCATTAGGAAAAAAATTACTCTTTTTCTGAAATGGTTGGCTCAAGTAAACCTTGGGAACATAATCTTTTTAAAGTTTGCATGGTATTATGTTACACAGTACTAATAATTCTAAACTCTTAAAAACTGAACATTGAATATATGCTTTTTCTTCTCCAGCATGGTGCCTGTGTAAATGCAATGGACTTGTGGCAGTTCACTCCTCTTCATGAGGCAGCTTCTAAGAACAGAGTTGAAGTGTGTTCGCTTCTTCTAAGTTATGGTGCAGATCCAACACTGCTGAATTGTCATAATAAAAGTGCTATAGACTTAGCTCCCACACCACAGTTAAAAGAAAGATTATCATGTAAGTATAAAGATTACAAATGTTCAGATAGCATATTAGGACATCAACAAACTGAATTTTTTTTTTTTTTTTGGTCTTTTTGAGACAGGATTTCACTATGCAGTTCAGGCTGGCCTTGTATCCCAGGCTAGTCTCAAACTCTCCATGATCCTCCTGCCTCATTCTTCCGAGGGCTGGGATTACAGGCTTGCGCCACCACGCCTGACAAACTGAACATTTTTTTTCTTATTTATTCATGCAGATGTTTAACACATTCCCACTGGTGGTACATGCATGACTGCCCCATCAGATGGCTTGTACCATTGGTGGTAGAAATGGTACAGTCATATAAATTACGGCCCCTTTGTGAATGTGTAAAGTAATAGAATATTCTCGTTAGACATGAGTATCTATTATTATTTATCATAATTAAAGTGTCTACTTATCCTAGGTGCTGTGAAAAGAAGATATATTAGCTTTTTGAAGTTATTAACTTTTCATATGTATTAGTCTTACTATAGATGGTATGCTTTTGAAATGAAAGCTTTTGAGCTTGATGCTATCTTTAATATAACTTTCTAGTTAATCTACTATGAAGTTAGTGTTATTTGTAAGATAGCCATCTCGTAATCCCCAGTTCTTTTTTTTAAGAGAAAAAACAGTGATACAGAATTTCAAAACATGGTAATAGGAGATTAACAATGATTAATATATTGTGTATTATTATCTTCAAAGTAGTTGCTCATATTACAAGATACAGGCATAAAAAATTAAACAATATAAGTGCAAACCATTCTCCCAGGTCTTTTTTGGTTTTTTGAGACAGGACCTTGCTGTGTAGTCCAGGTGCACTTAAATTCAGTACCTTCCTGCCTCTGCCTCTGCCTGCTGACTACTGTAATTGTAGGCATGAACCACCACGCCCAGCTGGTCCCCTGCCCCATCTTAACGTTTTCTGTTCTTTGATATCTGGACTGAGTTTTGTGGTTCTTCTGTCTGTAGCTAAAGTAGACGTAGAATAATTACCTAATTCAGATTTAATTTTTACACATATAACTTGTATTTGGAATAATAAAGGATAATGGGGAGTTTCACAAGCCTGATGGGTACAAGACAAACCTTGAGAAAATGTCCTCTTTTCATCGTAGGTGGGGCTTCACAGTAACCAACTTGTCTGGTCCTCAGTTATTTCATAGACTTGAGCCAGTCTTCCACTGCCATAATGTTAGCGTAGGGATTATGATCACCCTTTTTCTTATTGCTTTACTGAGAAAAGTTCTGTGCTTTGGAATATTCACAAAACACTCTGATCTGGGGTTTTTCATTTTGTTTTTTTATTTTTTGTCATTTTGAGACAGGGTCTTGCTGTGCAGTTCAGGCTGACGTTGAGCTCACTTTGTAGCCCAGGCTGGCCTCGAACTCACAATGATCCTTCTGCCTCAGCCTCCCTAGTGCTGGGATTACAGACATGCGCCACCACACCCAGCATTGGTCTGGGTATGTTTTGCAGTACTCTAGATATCTGTAAGCCAATTATGAATGAGAGCAGACCAGGAGTCTGCCATGGGCTAAATCTGTGTAGACTCTTGGATAAACTGAGCCCAGTTGAGGGGAACTAGAGTACCACTGTGACTGTTTCCCGGAGTTATATTTGGAGAATTCTCTATAGTGCCCCAGCCTGGCTGTTTTGTTGTTGTTTTGTGTTTTTTTCATTTTTTTGCTATTTGTTTTGGTTTTGGCTTTTGTCTTCAGTTCAGGCTGGCCTTGAGCTCATTTCGTCTCAGACAACGATCCTCCCACCTCAGCCTCCCTAGTGCTCAGATTATAGACATGCACCAAAACGCCTAGCATAAGCCTGGCTATTTTGAAAGACTATTTTGAAAATAACTCTGAGAAAAATTCTAGTTGTCTTTTATTAGATAAAGCATCATTTATTTGATAATTCTCATGTACATTTAAATGCTTCTTCATCTAGATGAGTTTAAAGGCCATTCATTGCTGCAGGCTGCACGAGAAGCTGATGTTACACGAATCAAAAAACATCTCTCTCTGGAAATGGTGAATTTCAAGCATCCTCAAACACATGAAACAGCATTGGTAATGTTTCAAACTTAATTCTTAAAAATCTGTAATTTTTAAAAATCAAAGCAATGTACACACATATAAAAAGAAAAAGTTTTAAACAGTACCAAAGAATAGCCTCTCTCCTAGAAGGCAGTCCCATTATTGATTGAAAACCTATTCTGAAAAAATTTTCTTCATATACTGGTACATGTTATATATGTAATTTTTTTTATTATGTGTGGTATGTATCATTTGCCATTTGAGGGGTTATAAAACTCAGAAGTACTACTATGAGAAAATTTGGTTTTGGTTTTTGGTTTTTATCTTTTTGAAACAGGGTCTCGCTATGCAGTTCAGGCTGACCTTGAGCTCACTTTGTAGCCCAGGCTGGCCTCAAACTTGCAACAATCCTCCTGCCTGAGCTTCCCGAGTGCTGGGATTACAGATGTGCATCACCATGCCCGGCAACTATTAGAAAATTTGGTGGTTTTTTGTTCTTTTTTTTGGTCTTTTTGAGATGGGTCTAACTATGCAGTTCAGACTGGCCTTGAGCTCACTTTGTAGCCCAGGCTAGTCTCGAACTCACAATGATCCTCCTGCCTCAGCCTCCCAAGTGCTGGGATTATAGGCGTGCACCACCACACCTGGCGAAACTTTGGCACTCACTGAAAATAATGACAAAATAATGCCATCTCCAGATAAAAACAGTTTGATGCCAGTGCAGTGCACACACCTGTAATCCCAGCTACCTGGGAGGTAGGAGAATGAAGAGTTCAAAGCTGGCCTGGCTGGGCAACATAGCAAGACCCAGTCTCAAAAACACACAAAACATATGGTGTGTTTCCTTTTGAGTTTTGCAGTAGTTTTTCAGAATTAGGTCTAAAATGTGAAGTATTTTAGAGGTTACTTCCCTAATGGAGGTAACAGCTCTGTGGAGCTATAGCAAAGTGGATATGAGTAGAAAAGTATGAGAGGTGTCAGGATAAGTGACAGAATATAGAAACGAGAATGCAAAAATCAGGGATTACAATTTGTAAAGAAAAGTCCTTTTTTATGAGTTGCAAAATGTACTTTAGCTAGGAGAAGATTTGCAGGTTGATGTATTTAGCAGATTTTACTTATGGTAGCCTTAGCTAGTAGTCTTCTATTACAATTTTTTTTCTTTATGCCTTAATGTAAAGTGTAAAAAATTTATGTAGAAATTTACCTGTAAATATTTTTGATCTTGTTGCTACTTCTTAAAAAGTCCAAGTAAAAAAGTAGAGCTGCAGACTAATAAATGTTAGCAACCTCACATACCGTAGTTTTTCTTTCTTCATTAAGACTTTTATTTAAAGGAAGCACTTCACAGCTTCTCTTTGATGTATCAGATCACTAGCATCACTACTCTTGTGCTTTCGGGCCATTATCAAGTAATGTAAGAGTTAACTTGCAAAGGAGCACTGTGGTGCCTCAGCCTTCAGTCTGCTGGTGGCTGAGATGATTGCTAAGTTACTAATTAGCAGGTAGCATATATAGCAAGTAACTGAACCCATGAAAAACAAAAGCATAGGTAAAGAGGAGTGTTTTACTACCTGTTGTTTTCCCTTAGTTCCCCTATCTTTCTGTTACAACATACTGGGAATTAATATTGAAGATACTTGTAGTCCAGGAGCAAATTCTTCTGTTTCTAGAGATTTGGCCCTGCTCTGAGGTTGTACAGAGGAAGAGCAGGGGTGCGGTTTGAGGTGGGAGTGGTAAAGAATTGTTTGAAATAAACTACTTCCATTTTCTGTGCTTTCCTCATAGAAATCCTGGGGTTATTACCCTTAATATGCCAAAAAAAAATCTGTGTTCACAAATTAGGTTTGATTTTATTGAAGGTGAAGAAATGATTTTGGTAACTACAGGAATATCAAAGATTTGAGGATCTAATAAGCTTTATAATTAATAACAGAACAAATTTCTTGTGTACTATGTGCTTAGATATATTGACTGGCTTTACTTAAAAATTAACCAGAACTTTTATTCCATAAATTTTCTTATTTTAGTTTTAACATACATACATTGATTTAGTCATCATTCTAACATTACTGAATGCCCATTGTCCATGAGTATGATCCTGGATGTTGAGGTTGCCAAGATATAGACCATGACCACAGAGTTCTAGCTTTAACTGGCAAATTCTCACCTCTTCTCTCCTTTTCCTCCTTGATACAACTTAGGTATAAATGCTGCCTGGAGTCCAAAGTATGTCATTTTCTAAAGCTGAATGTGCCAGTTAGGTAATCTAAGCTCTTTATTCTGCTGCAGCAAGTAGTTGACATAGATAAATACTGCTCAGCTTATGAGCTAGTCTGTCAGTAGTCTTGACCAAGGAGATTTCGAGCCAGTGAGTATTCTATCTTCATGTAAAGAAACCCCATGGATATTTTCTTAACTTTTCAACATAAACACCATATTATATGGAAACACTTTTAAAAAGTGTATTGCTCGCATTAAGTTTTCATCATATCAATTGTGGCTTTTTCAGATACGCATTGTTTGTGCTAGATACTTAACAACATGTATCATCTGACACAGAAGCCTTTTAGCCTTGATCCAAATTTGGTAATTGTTGCACATCTTGTCCAAAAGAGAATTTATCAAAAGCATAGTCAGGTCAAAAATAAAGGAGTGAACTGGGCTGGGGATATAGCTCAGCAGCCCAAGCACCTGCCTGGCAAGCACAAGGTCCCAAGTTCAATTCCTAGTACCAAAAAAAAAAAAAGAAGTTAAATAAACTCCTTGATCATTCTTGATTGGAAACACAAGTGTTCTTAAATAAAAATCAGTTGTATATAGTCCTCGATTAATGCTACAATTTAAATTATTTAGCATTGTGCTGCTGCATCTCCATATCCCAAAAGAAAACAAATCTGTGAACTGTTGCTAAGAAAAGGAGCTAACATCAATGAAAAGACTAAAGAGTAAGTATACTTTTAATGATTAAATATTATTGACATTTTATTCTCTAGGAAATACACTCATGGTCTGGCTTTTTCTCTTTTAAGATTCTTGACTCCTCTACACGTGGCTTCTGAGAAAGCTCATAATGATGTTGTTGAAGTAGTGGTGAAACATGAAGCAAAGGTATATCACCTTTTTGGTAATCTTTGGTCATCTACTGAGTTTTCTATTTATCAGATGAAATGGTTGACTCCCTAAAATATTTACCATAAGTATTACTTTTTTCTCTCTTAATCTACACTTAAAAGTCCTACAGGTAACTCTTATTTCCAATTTTTTGGAGAAAGTTGATGTATTTTATTCACATGCACATTATTTGTATATGTCCTTCCTTCTCCCTTCCTTTTAACCATACACCACAGGTCAAAGTTATCCATAAGGACCAGCTGGTGAATAGAATATCCCCAGCTAGGATCATACTGACTCTGACCAGTTATCTTTTCAGTCTTTTCTCATCATATCTTCTATTCTTTGGTTACTATAGTAACTTGTTATTTACCACAGTGATGTTTTCTTCTTTTCTGTTACTTTTGTAACTAAGCTAAAGCATTTGAATAGAAGGAAATAAATGATTTAAGAAACATACCTACACATGTTGATAAACTATTGTTCTTTTAGTTGTCATTTGTATCCAGAGCATTTAATTGATTGAATAATTGTACTTCCATCAAGGCTAGAAGTCATTATTTTTTTACACAGAAACTTTTGAAAATGCTACATAGTAAAACATACATAGCATCCCAGATTAGAAGAGTCACCTAATTCAGCAATTTGCAGTTTATGGCCACAGATTCTACAAAATCTTTAGTAGAAATCCAGTGTATAACAGGAAATGAAACTGCTCTGCATGAAAGCAGAATAAAAGAACACAAACCCTTCAGTAGCCCCTGAGGCCTCTTCTGTAGGCTTTGCTGAATGGTTTTATTTGTCCTTCCTTCACTCAATTAACCACTTAGAATTTTCCAGTTTCTTTTTGTGTTACCTAATCTCTGTGTCCTAATCTCACTTTGATTGGGGGAGTTCTTAATAATGTATAATCTTGGTCTTTCCTATTGTAAATTACTGAACAAAATAAAATTTGTTTCCGCTTGTCTGCTTGGCATATCTCATTTGTCTTTCTTTTCTGTATCTTTTCATTGATTGCTCTTTTTGTACATGTGATATATTGAAAAATACCTGGATGCATTTTGCGTTTGGAACTCAATGAAGCAATCTTGACTAGGGTGACCAGTTACTCATTTTTATCCAGGACTTGGGGATTTCCAGAAACAGAACTTCTAAGTGCTAAACAGAGGAAGTCCCAGGGAAACCAGGATTAATTGGTCATCCTATTCTTAAGACAGTGGTACCTGAAAAATTTTTCAAGTGGATGCTTTTCTCACTTCTGTGAGTTTGGGTATATGAATAAGTAGTTTAATTGCCTTGATAATTTTAAATAGACTTTGCAGGATCTGTAAGCATAGAGACTAGCTATTCGTAGTCTAGTTATATGTTTGTTGAGAAGGTGTTGCTATATTCTTCTTCAGATATTCTCTGATTTCATGAGTATGAATTAACCAGTGCCTCACACAGTAAGCACAGGTTGTTTACTCAGAAACTTAATTTCCCACTTGTGTTTTGACAAGTTATTTCTGTGATGGAGAGGTGGAAGTGAGGGTAAGAGAAGTGATTTGTGTTTCTTGTGAAATTTTTCAAAGACATAACCAAGATGAAAGAATTTTACAGAAAATAATTATACCCATCTATTACTTTTTGCTATATTTTTTATGTATTCATCAATATATCTTAATTTTGATCAAAATAATTTGCAGATTACTGTACATTTCCCCAAATACCTTTACATACACATCAATTAAAGTTAAGTATTTGTTTAGTCTTTGTTTAGATATTATTTACATAAAATGAAACATACAAATTTTAAGTCCTACATATATGCTGAATTTTGACAAATACACAAAAATGTGTAACCAAAACTCCTGTATCAAAATAAAGAACATCTCATAGCAGAAGTAATGTCCTATCTCAGGCAGTCTTCATCTCTAGAGATAACAGTTTTATTTTTTCTGACATAGATTAGATTTGCCTGTTCTAGGCCTTCACAGTCATGGAATCATACAATGTATACTCTTCTGTGTAAACTTTTCCTACTTAGTGTAATATTTTGGAGATTCATCTACCTACCAGCAGCTGTTCGATTGTATTGTTGAAGTACTTCATAGTGAATATACCACATGTCTGTACGGATTATATAACACATTAGGTAGAAGATTAAGCCAGTAGAAATAAGTATTTTAATGCAAATTTATCTCTGACTTTCCTCCTGTTGTTTACCTTAGGGTTAATCTCCACATTTCTAGACCTCAGAGATCCAAAACATACGTGTTAGACAATGTATCACTGTAAATACTTGAATCTAAACACTTTAATACTAAACACAACCGATACTCAAAATCTCACATTTTTAACCCAAAATGGGGTCTGTCTGCTCATGTCAGCCCTCATGAATTGGTGAATTTGTGCTCTGGATTTGAGCATAAATTCTTGCTTTGTCACTGGACAATACTTTATAAAAGAATAATTAAGCTTTTTAAATTAGTAGCATTATGATTTACATGATTTTGTGGTTTTAAATTGTGCACTAAAGGTTAAAATCAACTTTTTCTGCATTGTTAAGGTCAATGCTCTAGATAATCTTGGTCAGACATCTCTGCACAGAGCTGCACATTGTGGTCATCTACAAACCTGCCGCCTACTTCTGAGCTACGGGTGCGATCCCAGCATTATATCCCTGCAGGGCTTTACTGCATTGCAGATGGGAAATGAAAATGTGCAACAAGTGCTCCAAGGTATTAAATACTTCCATGACATTAATTTTTTTAATTGTTAAATTTTTTTACATATCAGATATTATACGTAGTATTTGGTAATGAATTTTTGGCTCTTCATTAACTTGTCCTGTTAGCTCGTTAATGCCCAAATGTCATTAAGTCCTTTGCTCTTGTATTTTCTGCCCAGTCTCTGAATGCATAAATGGCTGTCAAGTTTTTATCAAGGAAGCTTTTCAGAACCAGATAAAATAGTTCCTTGGGATGAATATTAAACCCATTGCATGTTAGGCAAGCACTTTACCACTAAGGTATACCCAGTCCCTTTATTCAAATTTTATTATGAGACAGGAGCTGGCTAAGTTACCTAGGCTGGCCGCAAATTTGGAATCCTTCTGCCTCAGCCCCCAGCAGCTAGGATTACAAACAAGCCATCATACATGGTGCTTTTAAAGGAAGGGAAATTTTAAAGGTGAGGGTCTTTTAGTACAGCATCTCTAGTGATATGTAATATTCAAAATTCTGGCCCTGCGTCTTCATTCCTCTTTAGACCCTGCGTTTTTAAGGCATGTAGAATTTGTATAAGATAACCATTATTGAATGTGCTTATTTCATCTACACGTTTGGCATAAACATTCAGCCTAAAAATCTGGTCCCATAAATTTCAAGTTAGCTTTTGTTTTTTTCCCCAGTGCTGAGAATTAAACTCAGGGCCTCACATGTGATAGGCAAGTACTCAAGTGCTCTATCACTAAACTACTTCTCCAGTTCTTAAAAATATCACTTGCCTACATCTCTAGTTTCTATTAGAATCTAATGGAGTACCTTTGAGGTCTCAAAACTCAGAACTAAAAAACAAAGACTTCTGTTCTTAACATGCATCTTTGATGATTTATATGCCTGAGGTCTACTAAACACTGGAAGAATATTAGAGAAAACTACTGCTTGAGTAGATAAAGCAAGCTGATACACCTTCCTAAGTTCTTCTAAAACTGAATTTAACTAGAAGATTGCTTTCAGGAATACCTTTATTTTTCCATACCCAACTCATTTGATTAGGGGTAATAACACTAACTCCATTAATTTGCCTACTTACTGCCTTAGCTGAGGGTGGTGGTGCACGCTTGTAATCCCAGCACTTGAGAGGCTGAGGCAGGAGGATTACTGCAAGTTCATGGC
This sequence comes from Chinchilla lanigera, assembly GCF_000276665.1. NCBI lineage: Eukaryota > Metazoa > Chordata > Mammalia > Rodentia > Chinchillidae > Chinchilla > Chinchilla lanigera. Next base: position 1,455,398 of record NW_004955425.1, on the reverse strand, counting down.
CAACTTGAACTACATAGCGAGACACTGTCTGAAAAAACAAAATTTTACTGCCTTATGAATTTTACACTTAGTACTATTTATTATACATAGCTTCACTTACCCGCTAGCTTCTTAAAATAAATTATTGAAGTGAAATTACTAGATCGTAGGGTACCATATAATTGTCAGTTTTTCTTCTAGAAGGGTCATGTGTAGCTGTTTTCTTTGTCAGTACTAGGTATGATTGTTAATATTTTCCATAGGTGAATGTGCATTTTGTGAATTAATGGAATAGGAGGGGTTTTTTAGTGCAAACTAGAAATATCATCAGTATAAATTCCTATTTCCTTTTTCTGTTTACTAGTGAGTAGAAAAACTAGTTTTTGCCATTTCTCATTATGAGTAAGTTTGAACATAATTTTATGTTTATTGGCTTTATATATATATATGTGTGTGCGTGTGTGCGTGCGTGTGTGCGTGCGTGTGTGTGTGTGTGTGTGTGAAGTACTTGTTAATGTCCTCATCCCATGTCTGCTGAGGCTTCCAAAGTATGTTTCTCATAAGAACACCTTGCTTGCTTTTTTTTTTTTGAGACAGGGTCTCACTGTGCAGTTCAGGCTGGTCTTGAACTCATTTTGTAGCCTAGGCTGGCCTCAAACTTGCAGTGATTCTCCTGCCTCAGCCTCCCAAATGCTGGGATTACAGGCGTGCACTACCAACCCGGATAGCATTGCATTTTAAAAGCACTGTATTATAAATAGGAAGTACAGTGTGTTAAAACTATTTAAAATTGGCAAAAAAATAAACGAATGCCTTATATGTTAAAATGTAGTCTCCTTTAAATGCATGCTTCAGTATGGTTTTTCCATTTTGTTCTTTGTCTTACAATTTCAATTCTGTGTTACTGTCTGACAGATTTAGGGGTGAGGGGCCTCCCTTTGATGTACTGCTCTAAGAACCTTTTCTGTCCCAAGATAGAAAAACATTTGTATTTTCTTCTGGTTATTTTAAGGCTTAATTAATCTATGTAGAGCTTATTTGGTTCCAAGATATAAAGTAGATGCTCCCTTTCTTTTCTGAAATCTTAAATGTGATACAAAGTGCAATTTTAGACCTGGAAATGATGTTAGATATTTCTAGTCCAGCTTTGTTCTTTAGAGCGGAAAAAAATCTGAGACACAGAAAGTTAAAACTATTTGCCTCTGTTCAGAGTAAATGACTTACTCTAGTTAATACTGGAGCCGTGGTTTGATTCCTGGCTTTTGCTCTGTTAATTTAATACTTTCCAGAATTCCACATGGCATGATTATTAAGCAGGTCAGCTTTCATCACCTATTTTATGTTCCTTTATATTGCTTAAATTTTATAATTATACACACTTAAACATTTTGTTTAGATGTATTATGCTTCAAAAGAGTTTTAAAGGTTTTAATTCATTTTACCTACAACTACAGAGGTAGACCCATATAATGTAGCAAACTGTAAAAGAATTTACTTTTTGATAAAACCCCCCTCTGAAACCTTGGTCCTGTTTTCTAAACATAAGTTAATCACTCTGTCCCTCTTTTCTCTTTTAGAGGGTATCCCATTAGGTAATTCAGAAGCAGACAGACAATTGCTGGAAGCTGCAAAGGCCGGAGACGTAGAAACTGTAAAAGTAAGATATGATCTCATACTTTTGTTACCTTTGGGTTTTTATTTTTACTTCAATGAATCTGTAGTGTTAAAATGAAGAGTTTGGTTTATTTAAATGTCCCTTTAAAAGGACAAAAATATCAAATTCTCTACAAATAAAGACTGAGTAATGAAAGAAAAAGAGTCTCTAGTTGAACACATATCTCAGTAAATACCAAATTCACCAAGTTATACAAACTTGATGTAATACAAAATGGATTTTGCTTAAAGAACCTATTCATCCCTATGAAGAATGAGGTGTATCAAATTACTTTCCACAAAAAAAAAATACTATCCACTACTGTTAACCTATGACGTATAAAATAAGGGGGAAAACTTTGTCATTTCTTTGTACAGATTTCTGCTGTTTTCTGTCCCCCCATTTGCCACCACTGTTTATAGAGCAATAATGCGTTGCCACTTTGCAAAGAGCCATGGTTGCCTAGTAACCTTCAATTCATCTAAATCAAGATCATTCTTCTGTTAGAGCAGTCAGTTTCAGATCATGCCCACCTCATTTCCTACTGCAGTCTTCCCCAGATAAACTTCTTTTAGATTCTGTTTTTGTTTTACCATTCAAATATATGTAATGTCTTAACTCCCTATACCATGTATTTCTGTTACCTAAGAAAAGTGTATATCTGGATAGATAAAAGCCTAATGTTTTGAAAGAGCAGGACTGTTTTCAATTCAGCTAATATCAATTAGAGTTAATGCGGCATTTGCCACAAATTAAATACTTCTTCAGTAATTTAATAATGTTTTCATTTTCCAAGCTAGTAGATGAGAAAAGCTTTGTATGTTTTTCCCTTTCAAGACTTTTCAAAACTATGATGGTCTAAGTTGAGGTAATGAATGAATAGTGAACGAATGAATAATAAGTTTTATAAAAGCTAAAATTGTTTATTCAGTTTGTGGCAGAAGTAACTATTTGAAATAATTTCACTATATTTCCATATGCTGCTGTCCATTCTAAACGGACCCATTACACAAAGTCAGTAATTGTAGATATTCTGAGAAAGAAGTACGACTGTTGATCTCTTTGTAGAGCGCTCAGAAAATTTATTCACTTTTAAATGAAGAGCCTCTGAGAATTGATAAATAGTATAGCCATCTCAAATAATTTTAGGTTTTTGTTGATTTTTCTTAAGCAAAGTGATCAATTGAGGGACATAAAGTTATACTTAGTAAATATAATATTGAAGACTAAACTTCATTTTCATGGCTATCAAAGTGGTCTAGAGGAACAGGTACATGAAGAAGACATGAGGTTGAGGCAGGAACTGGACTTAGAAAACAAAATACCATCTCTCCCTGTGATCGATACTGAGCTGTCTTCCCTTGCCCTGATTTTAAAATCACTTGATGGAAATTTATCTTCATCAGCCTCTCTGTACCTTTCCTATCTTTAGACAGGTGGCTCTGTATGAATCACCAGGACAAGAACATCTGTGTATTACCCAATGAACGTTTAACTGTGTGCTGTTATGTTTATTTAGTGGTAATCCACTATGTCTATTATTAGAAAACTTGTTAAACTGGCAGTAGAGAGTAAGATAACCTGAGATAACTGCCCAAACTAGCAGCACCTGGTACACATATTAAAAATATTTATTCCCAAAGTCCAACTTCAGACCCACCAAAAAACACCATCTCTTGAACAGGACCTTAAATCTATATATCTAACAAGTTCTTACTTAGGAAGGACAGAAGAGTTTTGCCAGTCTAGTGATTTAAACCTGTTGAGCTAAACCCACTCATACTACCTGGTTCTTTGGGTTTATTGAGTTTATGTTACCTCTACTTTTAAGATAGGATAGTGAAAAGGGCAGAATTTTTACTAATATTGAAATTCTTTTGACTCTTTGAGCATTGTTATTTATTTTCTGTGTTGCTTTCCTTTCCCCACACTTTCCTATTTTTCATGTGAAATATTCTTGAGTATTTTGAGTGTTACTTTTGAAGCGAACATTTTTCAACTAGGTCATCTGAACCAGACAACCCAGAAATTACTTGAATGCCTATATTCTTTATCCTCTGAAGGATAGTTCATAACTGGTAGCATTCGTTAATTGATTCTATATAGTACAGTGTGATTCATTCTCTGTAATTCCTTGCCACCAGCAGCACCTAGAAATTTGCTAGAAATGCAAATTTTCAAGTGCCACTCAAAGCACAATAAATTTAAAATCTAGAAATGGGACCCCAACGCACATGAAAGTTTGAGAACCATTGGTCTAGAGCAGTACTTCTCAAACTTAATGTAGTTACAGATCACCTAGGGATCTTGTTAAAATACAAGTTCTGACTCAGTAAATAGAGGTTTTAGATTCTGAATTTTTATCAGTCCCCTTGGTGATGCTAGTGCTCCTGTGGTCCACCATACCTCTTCCTGTATTTGCCATTACAATGATTGTAGTAATTGCTATTAGGTTATCTTTTCTGCTATTAGGTATCTTTTCTGTTGTAATTATCTTTTCTGCTATTAGGTTATCTTTTCTGTTGTAAGTACTGATAAAAATTTACCTACTAGCCTCCCAAAAATCTAGAAGAATGTACCATAGATAATAAGAAAGGGAAAGAAATTGCTCAAAGGAAGGAACAACTGGGATGAGGGAAAGAAGAAAAAGAAAGTACTAAGGCATTTTTGTGTATGTGTATGTATATATATATAGAGATGGATGGATCAGTGGCATAACTGTACTGTTGGTGTCTGATGGTTTGTTGAGGGGAACCGTTAATGATTAAAAGGGTTTTTTTTAATATTTGGACCAATTTTGAATGCTTGTATCTCGTAATCTGAGCAATTTATATGACGACAACAATTTGCAGTATAATATCCATTGGTAAATTCCTACAGTCCTGCCTAGTGACACTGTATTGTCTCTAATGTTCTTTTAAATTATTATTTTCTTATTCCCTTTAATGATTTGATCAGTCTTTTATTCTTACATCTGGTAATCTGAGCAACTTTGTTGAAGATAACAATATGTAATATAACAACCACTGTTAATCTCTATAATTTGGTTTGAAACCCTGTATCTTTTTCAATGTCCTTGCTTCGTATTGTTTGTATTTTGCTATTGTTCTTTTTTTTTGTACTATTTTCTTTAAAATTAAAAAAAATATGGAAAAATAAAAGTAGAAGATATGGGTGTAGGTGAGAAGACCAAATGGGTTCTCAGTTAAATAATAAGGTGAAATAATAAAAAATACTTTTTATTCTTATTGAGTGAGAGAAGAAAATAAATCAGAAAAGTAAGTCTTCTACTACATAAGTTAAAATAAGAAATGAGAATATGTAGCATCACATGTATATTGTGTTTGATCCTACAGAAACTGTGTACTGTTCAGAGCGTCAACTGCAGAGACATTGAAGGGCGTCAGTCTACACCACTTCATTTTGCAGCTGGGTATAACAGGGTATCTGTAGTAGAATACCTGCTGCAGCATGGAGCTGATGTGCATGCTAAAGATAAAGGGTGAGTACTAAAAATTGTCATGTTTCTCTTTACCTTGTCAGCTTTTTTATAAAACCATTTTTCTAACAGTAGTTCTCTTTTTATTTTCCAGGGAGTAGTCTGTTTCCTAAAATTGCTATAAATATAGCTCCTAAAATTTCATTTAAGATTTTATGATGGGGACTGGGGTATAGCGCAGAGGTAGGATACGTACTTGCCTAGCATGGCTGCAGCCCTAGCTTCAGTCGCTGATAACCACAAAATGTGTGTGTATATATGTATATAAAATGTGTGTGTGTATATATATATGTGTATATATACACTCATAGTTATACATAAATGTGTATATGTATATGTGTGTATATATACATTTGTGTGTATATATACATTTATGTATATGTATACATATGTAAGTTTATATATGTATAAAATTTTTATATATACGTATACTTAAATGTATGTACGTGTTTATATACACATCCCCCCCAAAAAATATGTATATGGTTAGCATTTATATAATGACTTCATCTGCATAATGCACATGTATATATACACATCCCCCCCAAAAAATGTGTATGTGTATATTGTTAGCATTTATATAATGACTTCATCTGCATAATGCCTTATAATTTTATGACAGCTGAGCAAACCATTGTGAGGCATGCCTGTAATCCCAGTGCTTGGGAGGCTAAGTAAGACAGGAGGATCTCTGTGAGTTTAAGGGCAGATGAACTGTACAGTGACACCCTGTCTTTAAAAAAAAAATTTGTGATGGCCAAGGATATTACAACATTATTGTGATAATGATTTCTAATGTAAATTTTTCGATGTTTATTAAAGATATTTGAATTTTGCCAATTTAAATTTTCTTCCCTTCTCCCTGAAAAAGAATTGTGTTTTCAGTACCTTTAGATTTTACAAAGTACAGTCAGTATAATCCCTCATATAGTTCAAGAAATATCTTTCATTAGTTATATGCAATTACTGAAATGAAATTATATTCTCATGTAACTTTTCATTTCAGAGGCCTTGTACCCTTGCACAATGCATGTTCTTATGGACATTATGAAGTCGCAGAACTTCTTGTTAAGCATGGAGCAGTAGTTAATGTAGCTGATTTATGGAAATTTACACCTTTACATGAAGCTGCAGCAAAAGGAAAATACGAAATTTGCAAACTTCTGCTCCAGGTATATTTAAGTATTTTTTTGAAATATGTTAACAATTTTTCAAATAACTCAATATAAACTTGAACTAAAAAAAGAGTAGGAAACAAAGGTACCTAGTTCTGCTACTAGATTTCAGAAAAAATGTCATCTCTTTTTATTTTTTAATGCACAAGTGTATTTATCACATACAGGTTTATTTTTGTATAGTAGGCTGTCATATGTGGTAGTTTTCTGATTATTGTAGATATTTTTCTTGTTTAGTGATTTAACCTTAAAATACTTGATGAATTATATGTTAGCCCAGTTTATTTGGCATTTTATTGGGCATAAAGTTGGTGGTACTAGTTTAATACAGATATTGATAGGTCTTTTACAGTGAAAATGAAAGAATAGACTTCATTATGAAAAGTGAAAATAGTTATGCTGCATGATCACATTTCAGTCAGCAGTGAACTACATCAGTGGTGGTGAATGTATGGCAAGCGTGTGATTGTGTTTTTGTTTCTAAACCAAAACTTTAGTATTGAAGTTTAATTGCAGTGTGGGTACTTCGCAATGTGTGGATTTGAGGTTGTAGTTGGGCACTCAGGTTCGCCATCATTAGACTGCATATTTGGCAGTAGCTCTGTAAATTGTATTGTAACTGAGAATTGTTGCAGTATAGTTTTTTTATATTTAGGTACACAAATATTTACTGTTGTGTTATAGCTCTTACGGTATTTAGTGCAATAATGTGCTGTACAGGTTTACAGCTTAGGAGCAGTAAGCTGTTATCATATAATCATAGTAGACTATACCACGTAGGTTTATGTAACAAGTACACTACTGTGTTGCTACAAAAGTAAAATTGCCTAAGTACACTACTATGTTGCTACAAAAGTAAAATTGCCTAAGGATGTCTTTCTCAGAATATGTCCCTGTTTTTAAATGAAGTATGACTAGAGTGTACATGAAAGTTACTTTTTAATGAAATGTTTTATTTTGAATATACTTTTATTTAAAGACAAAAAACAGTTTCAAAACAGGTTTGTAGGAGTTACAATAATTAATATATTGCATATTGTTGTCTTTGTAGTTGTTATTCAAAGATTTTGAATATACTTCACACATTTTGATTACATTACTGAATTATAAACCCCAATAATACTTAATTGCCTCTATAATCTTTTTATTGTAATTTTCTGTATATAAGTTAAAAATTAATAGCACTTATATACACCTTTAACATAGAATCTCAGTATAAAATTATTTTTTTTGCAGGAGGGGTATGATTAAATTGACTGTGATCTCATGGATAAAGGGCATAACCTTAGCCAGTTCTCCCTCTTTTTTTATGCCTAGCATGGTGCAGACCCTACAAAGAAAAATAGGGATGGGAATACTCCTTTGGATCTTGTTAAAGATGGAGATACAGATATTCAGGATCTACTTAGAGGAGATGCAGCTTTATTAGATGCTGCCAAAAAGGGTTGTTTAGCCAGAGTAAAGAAATTGTCATCACCGGATAATGTAAATTGCCGTGATACCCAAGGCCGACATTCTACACCTTTACATTTAGCAGGTAAGTGAATGAAGTTTTACAGATTTAGGCTGGTGACATTTGATTCTTTTTCTTTCTTTCTTTTTTTTTTTTGGTACCGGAAATTGAACTCAGGACCTTGCGCTTGCCAGGCAGGCACTTGTGCCGCTGAGCTATACCCCTGGCGACATCTGATTCATTTTACCTGAGTAAAATGCTTTCTGTAACTGAACTGGAAACATTCACAATAAAATCTTCTAATGGCAGCATTACACTCTTCAAGATACTTTTGTGGGGCAACCATACTTCAAACTGTTACCTAAGTTGAGAACAGATAAGCTTAGCATGTTACATTCAGTAAGAAGAATTGAAACAGACTGTGCCAATTGCCATGTGATTTGGGATCTTCTATTCCAGATCACTATTTGGCTTGAATCATCTTTGGTGGGTGAGTTTTGAAAAATATGCCTGCTGCGCCAGCCTTCCTCTTGGGAAGCTCAAGCTTTTCATTCTTAATGATAGGCACTAGGTACAGGCAGCCAGAATATTTTTGGCCTTTTGGAAGTTACATAAACCTTTTGCCAGATTTATTTGTTGTTTTATTTTGCAAGAACTGCCATAACCAAGGACTCTGGCTTAAACAACAGGAATTTGTTTTCTTACAGATCTAGGGGTTGGAAGTCTGGTTGAAGCATCAGCAGGTCTTTCAACACTGTTCAGTTTAGATTAGCATCTACCCTAAAGGCTTCTTTTTAACTTAATTACTTTTTGAAAGGCCCCATTTCTGAAAACATTCACAGTTTGAGGTGCTAGAGTTTGGGGTATAACTCCAAGGGAAACCGGTTCAGTCCATAACATTTGTTCTAAGTTTTTACTCAGAATTGGTACAGGGGGCGGTTGTTTATAGTGTGGGTCTACAAAAGTGTGGTTCCAGGATAGGCTTTTTAGCTGCATTGTGGATGTCAGGGAATTATGTATGAGGCACAGTTGATTAAATATGGTTTCAAACTAAAGAAAATGTAAGTGATGCAGCTATTTCTGCTATTTTGTGTAGTATGGGAAATGAAAATCTATTCCCAACTCATTTCATTCTTGTAGTATAGCTTAGTGTATTCTTTTTGTTTAAAGGATAATTTGGGAGGACTAGAGGTATAGATAGCTCAGTGGTAGAGCGTTTTCCTGGCATTCATGAGGCTCTGGGTTCACTTCTCACCTCACCACACCGCACAAGGTTTTATGTGATTTTTATCTTTAAATTCTTAATTCGTAACCAAAAAAAAAAAAAAAATTCTCACTTCGTATAAGTTTGGACCCCACTGTTATTTTTGAAGTAGTAAGACAAAAATGCTGATGTGATAAGCAAAAGCCATATTGTTTCCGCAGACTTACTGATAGTCTGTGTAAGATAAGATATAACCTGACTTCTAATTGGAAAAGTCTATATTATCTTTGTAAATCAAAAGTATGTTTACACAAAATATTTCTACCCATTTGTACAGTGCTAAATTATATACCTTGAAACCTGAAAGGGCTTTTAGGTTTATATAATAATTAGTTTGTGGTAGTTTTGTTTTTCTTACTCAGTCTTTTAAAATTCTTATGCTTTAGATTCTAAAGCAAAAGAATAAAAACTATCAAAAATAAATGTGAATGTTTTGAGAGAGGAGGGGAATGGGATGGAAAAATAATTAAAATGCGTTGTTTACATGTACCAACTCTCCATGATGAATGCAATCATTATGTACTCCAAACATGTACTAATAAAAATAAAATGGTTTAAGAAAAGGAAAAAATAGGGGCTGGGGATTTAGCTCAGCGGTACAGCACCTGCCTGGCAAGCACAAGGTCGTGAGTTCGATTCCTGGTACCGGAAAACAACAAAAAAAGAAAGAAAAGGAAAAAATAAATGGTTTGAACACTTTCAGATTTTAAGTGACTATACTGGCAAAGTTAAATTCCAAATTTTTCCTCCTACATTTATGTTTCATAAGATCGCTGACAGCTCATTAGCTGGGAAATTGTACCATATTTCCAAAATATTAAGCTTTACTTCATGCCTTTAGGAACACGGGTTTCTCTACCAGACTTTCAGAGATACTTACTTCTGTATGATTAGATGCCTGTCTGACTTGTGGCCCCTGAGACCATGGACCTGAGTTTAGGAAGTTGTAGCAACCATAAAGGCTAGGACTTCTGATAAAGTTTAAAATAGAAAGATAGAAGCAAATCAGTCAGTATAATTTTGGGAGTCTTCAGAACCACTGGCTGTCATCAAAACTTCCAACTTTTAAAGCCAGGTGGAAATTTTTTCCCAGATTAGTTTTTCATAGACTACAGAATTTCAGGATTATATAAAATCTCTTCTTTCAGTAATACCTAATCTTTACAGATACATATAGCTAATGCATTTGATTTTTGTTTAATCTGTAAGTGAAAATGATGTTACTTCTTTCCTAAATTAGCTGGTTATAATAATTTAGAAGTTGCAGAATATTTGTTACAACATGGAGCTGATGTGAATGCCCAAGACAAAGGAGGTCTTATTCCCTTACATAATGCAGCATCTTATGGGGTAAGTTCCTCTGTGTTACCTATTTAAAAATCTGAAATTTTCAGAGTAAAAGTAAATATCAAAGTTTATATGGAATTTTGACTTCTTCATTTTACAAAAACTACTTCCTGTGTTTTAGTTCTGAATCATTTGTAAATTTGCTTTGTGACATAAAATATGGTGTCATTTATTTCATTATCTTCTTTAGCATCTGTCTCATTTTCAGTGAGATATTGGTGATTTTATTTGCTGATGCCCAGGTTAAAATCCATTTTCACAGGAATCTGTAAAGATTGAAGTCTGGGGACTGGGGATTTAGCTCAGCGGCAAAAGCGCCTGCCTGGCAAGTGCAAGGTCGTGAGTTCAGTTCC
>NW_004955425.1:1391154-1444574 GCF_000276665.1 Chinchilla lanigera | reverse complement strand
GCCTGGCAAGTGCAAGGTCGTGAGTTCAGTTCCTGGTACCGGAGAAAAACCAAAAAAAAAAAAAAAAAAAAAAAGGAAGATTGAAGTCTGTCCTGACTTATAACACCCCTGAATGTTATGATCAGTATTGACTGTTATCAGTAGTATAATTTGGATAATTGAAGAACACTGCTAGTTATAAATTGATTTTCAGCAGTTATCCATGTAAATTAGAAATCATTAAAGGTATATTAGTGCTGGTCATAGTGGCATGCCTGTAATCCCAGCACTCAAGAGGCTGAGGCAAGAGGATCATTAACTATTTTGTAGATTTTTTTGAAATATCTAAGTTTTAAGCAACTACCTTTAATGGTAGAAACAGCTTTAATATTTATTTACAGAATAAGTTTGAAAATACAGAAGTAGATAGCTAGTTTCTTAAGAACTGAAATGGGATAAAATAATATTTTAGACTGTAACAAGAGTATTTTCTTTTCCAGCATGTAGATGTAGCAGCTTTACTAATAAAGTATAATGCATGTGTCAATGCCACGGACAAATGGGCCTTCACACCTTTGCATGAAGCAGCCCAAAAGGGCCGGACACAGCTTTGTGCTTTATTATTGGCCCATGGAGCTGATCCTACTCTTAAAAATCAGGAAGGACAAACACCTTTAGATTTGGTTTCAGTAAGTGATACGCTTTTTGAAAAATCTCAATGCTTTCCTGGCCCTTTAAAATTCACTTGATAGATATATAATGTCTTCAAAATGAATGTGGCAAAAATCTGTATGTTGAGCCCAGTCTTAAATACAAGATGTCTTTGTTATCATAAGTAAATAACAGAGTTTATGAATTAGTAGTCATATACTAATTACTGTGGAAATGGGAAAGACAGCACTATAGTTGTTTACGTTTGATCCTGTTAAAAACCAAATCAGACACAGGTCCTCTGTGAAAACTGTTAGAATGCATGTAGAACAAGATAGTATATACTGTAGATCTTAATCAACTTGCTCAGCTAGGAACATTGCCCTCAGAATATAACTAGCCACAAAGCCTGCTACCATTGAGTCCTTTTTAGTAAGCCTGTTACTTTTTTTTCCTCCGCACCCTTCCACTGAATCTCATGTGAGAGCCTCCATTTTACTTTTCACCTCTGCTTTGTTACCTCTACCACTTAGGACACTGACCAAAACAAAAGAGAGAGAGAAAAGTGGGGTTGAGGGTATAGCTCAGTGACACAGCATCTGCCTGCCGAGTGCAAGGTCCTGAGTTCGATTCCCAGTACCAAAAAAAAAAAGGACATTGACCAGAGCGAAAAAGGAAAATGAAAAAGAAACTAAAATGGAAAGGAAGGAGAGCCTCTTCTACAAACTCTTTTCTACTGAGAAATTTCATTGTTCAAGCTACAGTGAGAAACTGATTTAGTTTGGCTGCATTTAGAGTTTTATTGCTTTTTCTCAGCTGGCTGACAACCCAACCATACTTGCAGCATTATTTCTTCTGGGACATTGTCTTTGCAGTCCAAACTACCTTAAAAGTAAACTTTTAGAATTCATTCCACCTTACCTTCATTTATCTGATAGAATTAGTGACAGTGAAACAAAATACTTTGGAGAACATGCATGAGCTTTATAGAGTCAAACAGACCTGGTCTAGAATTCCAGCCTCTGCTCCTTATACTTGTATAATGTTACAAGTTGCCTAACTCTTTTAGATCCATATTTGTAAGAGAGAAAATATATCTAGTCAATATGAGAATTAAACAAGGTGGTATATTTAAAGTGCTTGGCATGGTATTAGGCACATAAAAGAGATCCAATTAATGGTGCCATTATTATAAACAGATATTATATACAAACTATGAGTGCCATAAAATGCACAGATTGAGGGGAAAGAAAAAGGTGAGGATTGGTGTAGGCACTGTAAATGACTAGCCGTGAAAACAGTGATTAACTTTGTGCTAAGTTATTCAGAAACTTAATTGAGCATTGTGAAAAATTGTTATTCATCACTAGTAAAACAAATTAATGTACCAGTACATTGGGGAGATTTTTTTCTATTCTGGCAGATTTTATGAAAATTACTACTTTTTTACCAAAAAAAATGTTATCCCAATTTGAGGAACAAATATATCACTGAATATTTTCCAAGAAATGTAAACATAATTTCATCTATTCAATTCCCTATAGATTGAATTGCTTATTTCAGAGTCACAATAGGGTAAACACCCTTACCTTTTAAAATTGATATTTCTGTCAGGTGTGGTAGTGCACACCTGTAGTCCCAGCATTTGGAAGGCTGAGGCAGGAGGATTGCCACAAGCTCAAGGCCAGCCTGAGCTATATAGTGAGTTCAGGGCCAGCCTGAACTACATATCGAGACCCTGTCTCAAAAAAGCAAAAAAGAAGTTGATATTTCTGATTCATTTTAGTCCTTTTCAGTTATCAGAGTTAGAATTTTGTTCATGCTTTGCCACATTTGAATTTTATTTTGACTATATGAGATCTGGAAGAGATGCTCTGAATTACATTTTGTAAGTTTAGCTGAATATCTGTTTGCTTCACTTTTAAGATAAAGCAGTCAAGTATTAAAACAGTTGGTAGCGCACATTTGCTGGGTTTTGTCTTATTTTTTACTGTATTCTATTAGGTGTTAAAGAATTTTAAAAGTTACTTATGACAGATTGGGTCTCTGAAATGTACTCTAGGCAGACGACGTCAGCGCTCTCCTGACAGCAGCCATGCCCCCATCTGCTCTGCCTTCATGTTACAAACCTCAAGTGCTCAATGGTATGAGAAGCCCAGGAGCCACTGCGGATTCTCTGTCCTCAGGTCCACCCAGCCCATCAAGCCTTTCTGCAGCCAGCAGTCTTGACAACTTATCTGGGAGTTTTTCTGAACTGTCTTCAGTAGTTAGCTCAAGTGGAACAGAGGGTGCTTCCAGTTTAGAAAGGAAGGAAGGTAAGATATTCTGTAAAAGTAACTTTTTTGCTTGTATAGCAACCTCATATTTGTCACTCAGAATCCTAGGAACTCAATTTTTTAACCTTAAATAGAACTGCTATCACATTAATTAACATAGCCTAAAAGTTTTAGCCATTTGTGCTTTTCTTTGAATTATTAATAAAATTCCTAATATAACTCTCTCCTCCTATGTTGAAAGCTGAGGAGTCTTGTGCTGCTAACTTGCACTCTAGGTACAAACTTTACCTGTCAAGATTCCCCTGACCCCTATGCAATAATATGGAATTTTTCATAAACTTTTTATAAAGGTGCTTACCTCCTGAAAGATATGAGACTGATTTTATTTTTTTGTTTATTGATACAATTTAGATATACACAATGATCACATTGATAGGGAATTTGTACCTGTATGTGATATATCTTGATTCCTCTTTTTTTCCATTCTGCTCCCCTCCTTTCAGCCCCACTTCCCCTCCTTATTTACAAAGCTTTGCTTTCATGTTATCTTTCTTTTCTCATTCTTTTCCTTTCCTTCCTTTCCCCGACTCCCTAGTTCCCCTTTCCCTTTTTTTTTTTTTTTGGCTGTGTTGTTGTTGTTGTTGTTGTTGTTGTTGTTGTTGTCTTTTTGAGACAGGGTCTCACTATGCAGTTCAGGCTGGCCTTGGACATATCTTGTAGCCCAGGCTGGTCTCAAACTCGCAACGATCCTCCTGCCTTACTCTCCTGAATGCTGGTATTACAGGCGTACACCACCATGCCCAGCCCCCTTTCCTTTTGAACAATTTCTTCCTATTTCACAATTTCTGTTATACATATGGGTTCTTATTTACACTTTCAGTTTCTCACACAAGAAAGACAGTGTGATATTTACACATGTGTGTCTGATTTTTTCACTTAAAAAATATGGTCTCAAGGTCCATCCAAAATTTAGCTATAAATGTCTCAGGTTTATACTTAACCATAAAATAGTACTCCATTGTATTTTAAAAAACCACATTATTTTTATCCATTCATCAGTTGATGGGCATTTGGGTTGGTTCCAAGATTTAGCTATTACAACCTGTGCTGCTAAAAACATGGGTGCTCATGTATCGCTGTGGTTATGATGCTTTTCTTTTGAGAAGGTACCAAGAAGAGGAATAGCTGAGTGAAATGGGATCTTTAGTCCTAGTTTTTTGAGGATCTCCACACTTGATTTCCAGTGGTTGCAGCAGTCTACACTCCCACCAGCAGTGGGGAAGGTTTCCTTTTTCCACACACCCTGCCAGGGTTTGTTATTGGTTGATTGTTGATAATGATAATAACCATTCTTTCTTGAGTGAGGTAGAATTTCAGCATTATTTTAATTTGCATCTCTCTAATGACAAATGATATTGAACATTTTTCATATATTTATTTCCTGTTTTTGTACTTTTTCATGTGAGAAGTGTGTATTCATCTCAGATGTCCATTTGTGGATTGGGTCTTTAAATTTGGGGAGGGTGTGATTTTTTTTCAATTCTTTGTATGTTCTAAGTATTATTAGGCATCGGAAGAACAATTGGCAAAAATTTTTTCCCTGCTCTAGGTTGTATATTCATTCTGTTGATTTCTTTTACTGTGCAAAGGGCTTTTAATAAGATGAGGTTCCAGTTGTTAATTCTTTGTAATATTTCCCATGTGATCCGGGTTTTGTTCATAGTCTTTGCCTATACCTATGACAAGACTGATTAAAGATCACAGTTAAAATTAAAGTTTAAAACAAAAAATGAGAAGTTTTTTTAACAGAGGAATGCCTCCATTGGTTAACTGTTTTCTCTAATGTTAAAATTTATGTGTCTTAATATTTTGGGTGATACTAAAGATTGAACTCAGGGCCTTGAGCATGCTACACAAGTGCTGGTCTTTGCCAACTCCTCCCCCTGCCTTTTCACTTCTAGAGCTTGACCCCAAGGCCTTGACACTAATCTAGCTGTTTTTGTTTTGTGTTTCGTTTTTTTTTAACTACTTACTGGTCCAATTATTTAAATACAGGATGACCAAAAATTGCATATTTTTTCATTAGTTTTCATTAATAAGATAATACAATAGGAAATATAAAAAGAACAATTTTACCAACTATATCCAGTACAAGAATTGACTTATTGAAGTGACACCTGCCCAAGGGGTGCTCAGGGTAATCAGTACATAAACAAATGCGCTGCCTGAGTGACACTCGGGGTAAACTGTTAAGTGGTTAAAATAGGTATTTGCTAAGTTGCTCACGTTGGGCTCAAACTTTCAATCACACTCAGCCTCCTAGAGTTTTGGGTTTACACACCTATGCTCCCATGCCTGGTTTTTGTGTGTGTGTCTGTTTTTGTCTTGCTAGATTACCTCAACCTCAGCCCCTCAGTAGCAGGCCTTATAGGTATGTGCTGCTGCACCTGCTGTATTTGTAACTTTTGACATTGTATTCAGTTTTCTGTCCTAGGTGGCTGTTAATATAATATTTTGCCTCATTTTTATTTTTTTTCACATATATGGTAACATCACAAAACTTCATTACAGTGTTGATATACATGTTCTGATGTGAAATTTTGTTTGTTCTGTATTTTTTTCTCCCAGTTCCTGGAGTAGATTTTAGCATAACTCAGTTTGTAAGGAATCTTGGACTTGAGCACTTAATGGATATATTTGAGAGAGAACAGGTGAGTAGATGAATTGTATTGCTTGGTTTTATGTTTTATCAAAACTCAAAAGAAAATTTAGGACATACTTGAAATGAAATCCCTTTCACCTTGGAAACTATTGGGAGGGAGTATATCTTTTGGGTTGTTTCTGTTTGGTGTTGAGATCTTGTGCATGCTAACCATGTGCTCTTCCTCAGAGTTACACTCCCAGCTCTGAGTGCTTTTTAAGATACTAGACAGCAGTCATGTCATTCATCTAATTTGAATTGATCTTGGAATTTCCACTTAATTTATTAGATCATAAAAATTGACTCTCATATGGTAATAAATTCTCGTTCTTGACTGTCAAGTTTACCTTAGTCCTTTAAATAAATTATTCCTGAGCGCTCTTTATTCAGTTCTGTTGTCATTCACAACCTTGATACTTTGCTAGCTGCTATGGGAAGGTATATGAATATACTAGCTATAGATCTGGGCTTTTCGGGTAGTTTGAGTTGAAGGTATTCTCTCAGAATACATTTACTGATTTTTTTTGTTGTTTGTTTTTTGAGACAGGGTCTCTTTGTACAGTTCAGGATGGCCTTGAACTGAGTACGTAGCCCAGGCTGGCCTCCAACTTGCAGCAATCCTCCTGTGTCAGCCTCCTGAGTGCTGGGATTGCAGGCATGCATTACCATGCCCAGCTACTTTCTGATTATTTTGTTGTTATCCAAAAAAATATACATAGTTATTGTGGACTTGGATCCAGAGGAACCTTCAACATAGTTATGGAGCTAGAACAAGAACATACAAAAATAAAAGTTCACAGAGATTTTAGAAATTCAGTGAAGGAAAAAAATTACTTACGAACTAGACTATTCAGGCATCGCCCCACAAAAGGTATATAAATAAAACAGGATTAAAAGGCTTTAATTTCATGAAGGAGAAATAATACATTCTAAGTGAAAGGATTAATTTGAACAGTGGTGATGGTTAGCCTAATTCAAACTAAAGAAACGATAGAAGACAGTGAATATAAACACGTTGGGTTGTGGGCAGGAGGTATAATGGAAAAGATGAAATGTTGTTACACCTGAATAAGGTTAATTTGAAAGTGCATTCATGACTTGACTTTCTGTTTTGCTCTTTTTATTTTTAGTTAACTTCAGTTTAACAAATGAGTCTTTCCTATCAAAACTATTCAAAATAATTTGATATATGAAGCTAACATATTATGAGAATAGTAATATGTGACTGTCCATCAAATGAGTAATCATTCTAAATAGTTTCATCTTCTTTTGTTAGATCACTTTGGATGTATTAGTTGAGATGGGGCACAAAGAGCTGAAGGAGATTGGAATCAATGCTTATGGACATAGGCATAAGCTAATTAAAGGAGTTGAAAGACTTATTTCTGGACAACAAGGTATTTTGTTTTAATTACTGTTGTCAGTAAGTTTACACAAAGTCAGTGTGCTAAATGGTAACTTAAAGTCTGTATGAGAGAATAGGAGGAACACTAATGAAAACTGGGGAAACCTGAGATCAAGGCCTCCACTAACAGTTACACTGCCTGAGCTGTTGCTATTGACTGTATGAGCCTAAGTAAAATTTCAAGGCCATTCAAAAGTTTGAGGGTTGCTTTAACTTCTGGAAATGGGGAAGTTAGATCATTTCTGAAGTTATTTTAGCTCTAAAAGGTCATGATTCTAAAAGAGTTGAAACTTAGATATCTCATTTCTTACACTAATATAACACATAATGACTAGGTATCAGGCTACCCCATCAAATCAGGTAGTATATCTCTTACATAGCTAAAATTCTGAGCATCTAGAATGTAAACATTGGAAAAGAATAAGTTGTAATTGATAAAATTAAAACAAAGTTTGATAATATTTTTATTCTTTCAAGTTGGTGATTAAGGAAAATGCAAATTGCCGTCGCTCAACAGATACTAACACTTCCTATGTACGGTGTCTTGGCATTAAAGGGTGACTTGTTTAAAAAATTTTGACTTTATTGTTAAACTAAAGGAATAGTTTACCCTGAGACCAAAAGCACTCTTATGATTGAAGTCATGGCCCTACAACCTGTTTGAAAAGAAACCTTCATTAGGAGTAGTGAAGGGTTTTTCAGGAAGTATTATGTACTAGATAAAATGGAGTTCACCTCTTAAAGAAATAAAAGTACCTCTAAAAATACTATTCATGCCATGGAATGCTTTAAATTGGTATTGTGAAATACAGTCAACTAAAGGGTAAATTACTTTACTTGCCTGGTAGAGGCTAGAGCAAAATGATTAAAATGTGAAGTAAATCCTGGCTGTGTCTAGTATAACAGCTTTTCTTTTTAATTTTTTTTTGTTTCGGGAATCGAACTCACAACCTTGTCCTTGCCCAGCAGGTGCCTATGACACTGAGCTATACCCTCAGCTTGTGTCTAGTATAGATGAAAAAATTGTATAAGATAAAAGAGAAAACCATGATTCCCAGGAATATTCATATGTAGTATGAATAGCATAAAAGATGAAGAAACAGAATGCTAGTTGTGGACTGCCACTGTGACTACTGGACTAATAGCCATCCGGTATGATAGCAGTTGTGATAGAGTACTCGGATAGCAGGGGGAAAAAGTTTACTAAGAAACGGAAAGCAGATTGTGTTTGTACAATTAAACACATCCTAGTTATTATGACTGCATTGAGAGTCTCAGGAAACAATGACAGAACTAGATACACTGCTCCCACATGGCACAGGTACTTCCTTGTCACCTCTAGTCCTGTAATTATTCTGATACATCCACTTCCAGAAGGATAGGAGCATTTATTTCTAGATGGAGGAGAAACTTGGTCCTGAGACAGAATGTTTTGTCTTTTCCAAACATCAGGGCCATGTTCCTACATAAAGTTACCACCGTCTTCATCTTCATTTGAAGCCAGGATCCTATACCTAAGCCTGATTTGCAAAGAGGAACCAATAGCTGCCTGTACTGGTTACCTGGAAGTCTCATCTTACTAACTATTCACTGCGTTAAGTCACTAGATTACTAGTAATCTCTCCATATTGATAAACATCTTGGGTAGGTTGCAGATGCCTTAGTCAAGCATTTGTTAGTCTTTATTCTAATATTCTATATGTTCTCCATAATTCCTACACACATTTTAATCAGACATTCCTCTAAAGCTTCAGAGTGTGACTTGATGGTAGTACTCTATATAATAGTGCTCTTAATCTCCAGTGGCAAAGCTCTAGTGTATTAGCCCAGCACTTATGGCCTCCTACCTGAAAAAGCAGCAGAGCTTTGGCAGCCTTTAATTTGGCAGAAATTAAAGGACAGAAGCTGAGCATGGCGGTGCGTCCCCATAATTCCAGCTACTCAGGAGGCAGAGGCAAGGAAAGCTTAAGTTGGAGCCCTTGGAAAATTATGAGACCTTGTTTCCAAAATAAAAAATTTTAAATGGGGTTGGGGTGTAACTTTGTGGTAGAACAGTTGCCTAGTATGTGTAAGGCCCTGGGTTTAATCCCTAGTTCAGTCCCAAAGTAGTAGAAGTAATTTCGAGAAAAAAATGAATTATAAACACATTAAGAACAGTAGATAGGGGCTGGGGATTTAGCTCAGTGGCACAGCGCCTGCCTGGCAAGCACAAGGTCGTGAGTTGGATTCTCGGTACCGGAAAAAAACAAACAAAAAAAAAGAACAGGAGATAAAAAGGAGAAAGATTTTCTGAAATATTATTATAAAACCCAGTCTGAATGCAATATGGTGTCCTAGTTTTGATCATGGAAGGAAAAGACATTAGTGGGAAAAACTAGTGAAATTCAAGTAAAATGTAAGTAAAGTGGTGTATAACTGAACAGGGTGTTGGGTGAAGGGTGTCCTGTAACCCTCTGTGTGTTTAACCATCCTGTAAATCTGAACTACTACAAAATTGAATGTTTTTAAATATTGGTAGTAAGCATCAGATAAATGCAGTGCTAATTTTTGGTTGGTGTTGTTTACTGGCAAAATGTTTTACCTTCAAATTTCATTTCTTAGGTCTTAACCCATATTTGACTTTGAACAACTCTGGTAGCGGAACAATTCTCATAGATCTGTCCCCTGATGATAAAGAGTTTCAGTCTGTGGAGGAAGAGGTATGTTTGCATTCCTTAAATGGAAAAGATAGATTAGCTGAATTTATTGTTCCTTCAATTCCTAAATTTTCTGCAAGCTTCCAGATGACATGCAATGTGGTTTTAAAATATAGAGTACAGGGGCTGGGGATTTAGCTCAGTGGCAAAGCGCCTGCCTGGCAAGCGCAAGTTCGTGAGTTCGGTTCCTGGTACCAGAGAAAAACCAAAAAACCAAAAAAAAAAAAAAAAAAAAATATAGAGTATGTTCCCTCAGTAAACCTTAATTCTAGTTACTTGGTTCACTACAATTAATACTGACACAGAATTCTCTTTTTTTCTGTTCCTGGATGTTATTTATTCATTGTCATTAAATTTGCTCTATCTCCTAAATTTGTTATAAATCAGAAGTTAATTGTAAAGGTTTAGATTCAAATTAAACTCATTAAGCTATAGTAAACTAGATATACTAGAAAGTGTATTTTACTTTGTTAAGCTATGAACCCTGTTAAACTATGTAAAAATATACTGTCATGTGCTACATAATGACACTTTGGTCAAAGACAGGCTACATATATGATGGTCATCCCATAAGATTATATTGCCTAGTGGCTCATAGACAGCTGTGCTCGTTTGTATAACTACTCTGTGATATTTGCATGGTGATAAAGTCAGTTAATGACACATTTCTCTGAATGTAGTCTCATCATTAAGCAATGCATGACATACATAAAATTTGCCATAGCAATTATAAATCTTATAAACAAATAGTATTGGCAGATTTAACAAATAAAAATAAAGGAGGGGCTGGGGATTTAGCTCAGCGGCACAGCGCCTGCCTGGCAAGCACAAAGTCGTGAGTTCCATTCCCGGTACCGGAAAAAAACCAAAACCAAAAATAAATAACTAAATAAAATAAAATAAAAATAAAAGATACCCAGTTATTTTTTTGGCAGGGGGGCTGTTGGGAAATAAACTCAGGACCTCATGCTTGCCAGGCAGGTACTGCACTACTGAGCTAAATCCCGACCCTACCCAGTTAAATTTGAATTTCAAATAAAGAACAAAAAAAATTCTAGGCTAAGTATATCCCATATATTGAAAGGGACATATTTACACTAAAAAAAAAAAAAAAAAATTATTTACCTGAAATTCAACTTTAATGAGGCATCCTGCATTTTATCTGGCAAACATAATCTAGGAGGCACATATCTAACATGGTATCCTGTTGGAAAAGAAGTTGATGTCATTTGAAAGAAAGTACTGGTGTTCACAGCTTTCATTGGGGCTCTAGAAACTTCAAGACCTAGAACATGTAGACACACACTATTTATCCAGGAAAATTTTACTCTAGTGTTATTTCCAAAGAACCCTTGGATCAACTGAAATCTTTGAACGATGCCCTCCTGTACACTTTACTGTGTGTGTGTGTGTGTGTGTGTGTGTGTGTGTGTGTGTGTATGTTGGAGATGAGACCCACGGCCTAGTGCTGTGCCACTTTTTTTTCTTTTTTTTTTTTTGAGACAGGGTCTCTGTAGTTCAGGTGGCCTTGAACTCACTATGCAGCCCAGGCTGGCCTCAAACTCACAGCAGTCCTCCTTTTCAGCCTTCCGAGTGCTGAGTACAGCCCTGTGCCACCCCACCCTGCTTTCCCACCTTAAAGAATACTTCAGCTTGCAGCATTTGTCATCAAGGCACGTAAACTTAGGTCTGTCTGTCAGACCCAGGGTTATTCTTTAGAGTATTTCTATTGATGAATTATTAGTTTTAATTTTATGAGTTTTATTATATTAAGCAACCCTAACCCTTAACAGGAAAAAAATACCAGAAAAATAAAGTATTGAGTTTTCAATATTTATTGTTTAAAAAAAGCATCAAAATTTTCAATATCAATTGGGTTTTGGTATACAAAGACTACAAAAACATCAGAAATAAATTTCCATAGCATTTACTTCAGTCATCACCCCTAAGGCAGGCTTCAGCCATGACAACAGCACAGTCTGTACCCAACACATCACCTACAGTAACAAAACGTATCTTTTGCTTTGTTAGCCTTTTTATAGGACATGCTTGACATCTCAGCGATCTTGCTGTTTTGTCAGGAGTTTCTTACTATAAAGTGTGTAGTTAACAGGAAAATAAAATGTCAATAAAATAAATTGCTAAATTCTTAATATGTATTGTGCCTTCAGAATAAACATCAACATTTTCACATCAGCTGTGTACTTCCTCATAAAACCTAAAAGATAACATCACAAATAAATTCCTACATGAACTACAATGAAAATACCAATAGAACTCTACCACAAAAATGAGCTTTGCTTCCATTGTCACATCCATGGCAGTCTTCACACATGACAACTGCATGTTCCATGCACACATCTGACTTGCACTGACAATACATGGGCTTAACTTTCCTACGTGACATCCTTGTTACCTCTTTTCCTGATTTGTCAGGAGCATCCTAATATATTGTACAACATGCACTTAACAAGGAAATAAAATGTCAATAAAATACGGAATCAAACGTAATGAGTGCTTAGAGTAGACACCAACATTTTCATATCAGCTGTGTACTTGCTTATAAAACCTGAAAGATTTCCCGGTACAAAAAAAAAACCCTATGTGAACTGCAATGTAAACAAACAAGTCTCCCACAGAAGTAAGCTTTGCTTCAACTGTCACACTCAAGACAGTCTTCATATATGACAGCTGTATGTTCCATACACAAGTATTGCTTATCTGATAGCACATATGTTTTATTTTCTTGTACTTGTAGGGCATGGTTGATATCTTTTTTGTTTTCCTGTTGTCGCAGTAGTAGGTCTTTGTGATGCTTTACCTTCCTATTCATCTGTCAGCTCACTAGAGTGCTCTATAATTTTTCTGTGTAGTTCCTTGGGCAGAAACATTTTGTTTTCCCTCTGCTGTAAATGATCTCTTATGAGCTCCAGTCCCAGTCCTCTACAAAAACTTCTTTATGATACCTTGCACTTACTATTTTCTTTGTAAAATATCAAACTATTCATGCTACATATTTAGGATTGAGTAAAACACAACCATTGATCAGTGCTTTGTGTTTCAAGGGACATCATAGCTGCAGCATAACTCGTCAACGACCTTTCCACTTTCACTTTTGTTATTGAAAGTTTCCATCTCAGGCTTCCGTTTTGTCAAGGTTACCCTGTTAGTATTTCAATCATGGTAAAATGTTGACATCAGCAGTACCAGTTCGCTTTTCTTTGCCATATACAAAGGCAATGTTACGTCTTTCTGAAATTCAAAGATTGTACTATACAATCCTCTGTTTTGAAATTGGAACATTTCATTTGGAGTTTCTACTTTGTTTCTGTGTACAGTTCCTGTACTAGTCAGCTTATGCTCTATTACCAAATGTGGCATCAATTGGAAATGGTAAACTGTTGAATGTCACATTCCGATTAGTTTGGGAGATGGGAGCAACAAGTCTGTTCACAACATCGTTTGGTTTATTACTACACAAATGAGGACCTGAAGGCTGAGTTCTAGGGTAAAATGTCTAAAGTGAAAATGTAATAAGTCTTTGCATCTATAAAGGCATAAATTTTTATGCCATATTTTGACTGACCACTTTTTCATAAATCTTTTATGGTCTTGCGATCACCATGAGAGAAATCTGTGCTAAGTCCAGCAGACCTGTGAGTGCTTTCAGTTCAGTTAGTGAGGTGTCATAATAAATATATTTTTGAATACAGCTATTGGTGCATATAGAACATTCTACTTGCATTTCAGCCTTTGTGTGTTTTACAGCACCTTGCAGCATTTTGTCTGTTACAATTTCCAACACTGAATGACAGTGCTGGCATTTTTGTCCAGTGTGTTTCACCCCTACCAAAACCCTCATATTTTTGGACCTAGTTCTAACATTGGATTGTTCCATTTGGTGGCCATTTTGTAACATTTTCACTAGTCAAATATGTACTCACATTGCTATTTTCTTAGTCATCTGAATCAAGGAGGTCTGCATTCCCTGTGTCTGTATCAGTCAATTCTTGCTCCATTTCACTGTCACAGAAACTTTTGTTCATGTGGCAGACATCAAAGTCATCATCATCATCATACACCCACACCGCTCTGCTGTTATAAATGCATGTATTTTACCTTAATGGATCATCTTCATCATGTATGCATGAGTAATCTGGTGATGCACTTTTGACCTCTTCTAAAAACTTGCAAATCTGGTTTTTCATGTGTCATTGTACTGAATTGGGCTACTTCTACGAGAAGAATCAAAAGAAAAACCTTTTTTTTTTTTTTTTTTTAAACAAATCCTGGAAATGATGTGGGTCTGTTGGACCCTCTGTGATGCTTGGGTAAATACATGCAAAACCAGTTAGAACATAAAGGTAGATCCAAATCCCATTTTGACACTTCTGCATGTATGCACACTCCTTGCCCTTTGTCATATCAAGTGAGTAAACACATGGACTGTTTCCTAGCTCCCTCTGGGAAAGGTACTGAGACACACAGCCAGGTATTATAATGCTGAAGTACAAATTTACAGTAGAAGGGGCTGGGGATATAGCTCAGCAGCACAAGTGCCTGCCTGGCAAGTGCAAGGTCTTGAGCTCGATTCCTGGTACAAAAAAAAAACAAAAGACAAATTTACAGTAGAATTGTAACAGTAGATCCATTGGACCCAGGCTTATGCCCCAAGAACATCTCCCTTATGTATGTGAGTTGAACATACAAAGTTTAATGACAGTCTAAAACCCAAGAAATTTTAACTCTCAATGAGATACATA
The DNA here is from genome assembly GCF_000276665.1 of Chinchilla lanigera. Lineage (NCBI taxonomy): Eukaryota > Metazoa > Chordata > Mammalia > Rodentia > Chinchillidae > Chinchilla > Chinchilla lanigera. The sequence continues at coordinate 1,430,103 of NW_004955425.1, read as the reverse complement.
CTGTGCTGTATTACTAAAATCAAATTATTGTTTTGCTTTTTAATGTGTCAGATGATTAGCTTTGAATGTTTATTTCACCATGCATTCTCATTTTTTTAATTTAGTTTGCATTATGTGATTTTCACCTAAATACTGTTTTTAACATGACTAGTAGCCATCTCTAGAAAGTAGTACTTGTGATTTTATGGAATTCATATCCTTTCAACAATAAATATTAAAATCTGTCTTGTATTCTCAAAAATAAAATGAGGGCTGGACATGGTGGCACATTCCTATAAGCCCAGCACTCAGGAGGCTGAGGTGGGAAGATTGCTGTGTGTTTAAGGCTAGCATGAACTACAACAAGCAGCGTCCTATCTCCAAAAAAAAAAAAAAAAATGAATCAGTAACCATGTTTCACAAATTAAGAAACATATAAAAACAAATGCACATATGTTCTGTTTTTCCATCAGATGCAGAGTACAGTCCGAGAACACAGAGATGGAGGTCATGCAGGTGGCATCTTCAACAGATACAATATTCTCAAGGTAATAGTGAGTGAAAATAAAGTTCTCTGACACTGTAGATTCCAAAGCCTAAAGCTATGAGTAACTTTTATAGGAAGAGAGACATCTTCCAGCCCATGACTTCACTGACATGGCTTTATGGACTGTTGAGGTAAAAATATATCCTTGAAAGGCTAAGCTTCTTAAAATCTAAGTACCGTTTTAAATAACCCAATAATAATTAATCAGTTGTATAACATTCAAATTCAGAATCCTGCTAGCTCTTAGGAAAATGATAAATTCTGTAGGTTAAGGACTTTAAAGATATAAAGTACCATTCGTGTGCTTTTGGAGGAAAACACCTCATTTTTGCCTTTTTTGTAAACAGACTTCCTGTATGATACCTTGCTTTTTCATTGTTGTTTTGAAACAATGTCTCACCTTGTTGCCCAGGGTGGCTTTGAACTCCTGGGGTCAAAAGATCCTTCCACTTTAGCCCGTCCTAAATGCTGAGTGCCAGCATGCCCAGTTTTAGGCTTTTTTTTTTTTTAAGCCTGACTACTCAAGGCTCCTGGGAGTTGGCAGACATTTTAACTTTTTATAAACTTTAATATACTAAGTCTGTTTTTCAAAAACCAGTCTTTTTTTTTTTTTTTTTTTGGTTTTTCTCCTGTACCGGGAACCGAACTCACGACCCTGCGCTTGCCAGCCAGGCGCTTTTGCCACTGAGCTAAATCCCCAGCCCCAAAAAACCAGTCTTTTAAAAGTGTTATCTTTCTTTACTGGGTTGTGTTTTTGTTTAGAGATATGGTCTCACTCTGTCGTTCATGCTTTCCTTGAACTCACTGTGTAACCCAGACTGGCCTCAAACTTGGTGATCCTCCTGCCTCTACCTCTAGAGTACTGGGATTATAAGTGTGGTCCATCACACCCTGCATTTGAGAGTGTTTTAAAGCTGGGGGTGAGGTCTGGGGATTTAGCTCAGTGACACAGAGCCTGCCTGGTAAGCGCAAGGTCATGAGTTCGATTCCTGGTACTGGAAAAAAACTAAAAACCATAAAAATAAAGCTGGGGGTGGAGACATATGGCTATATCTCAGCACTCTAGAAGGCTACATATACATATCTCTCTCTCCAACTCTTGGTTTCCTTCCCATTTGCAAAAGACCTACAGTATCTCCCTGTTTCCTATTATCTTTTAGTTTGCTTTTTAAATTATTCATACTTGGGGTTTCTCATATAAGAGAAAGCATGCAGCTTGTGTATCTTGATTTATTTCACCTAACCTGGTCTCAAGGTGCATCATAAGTGGTTTTATTTCTGTGAGTTCTGGTTTTGCCAGTTATGGTCCTTGATTACACATCTGTGGCAATATTTTGAGCCAAGACTAAAACTAACCAGTTCCCTGGTATGCTCTAGGAACCAAGGAACCACCAGGGGGTTATACCATCTTTACACACTAGGAAGCAGCACTGAAATTGTGACCATGAAAGTACAGACTAGCATCTGGCTTTACATTATCTTCAGACAAAAAATTTAAAAAGCAAACTAAAAGATAATAGGAAACAGGGAGATACTGTAGGTCTTTTGCAAATGGGAAGGAAACCAAGAGTTGGAGAGAGAGATATGTATATGTAGCCTTCTAGAGTGCTGAGATATAGCCAATTTAGCAATTGGAAGGCAAAACTGTTTCAAGTATTTTTTTACTACAGACTAACATGGTACTTTAAACCAGATAAAATGAGAGGGGGATACTGTTCGCTTTCTAATACTTAGATATAGAACTTAGCATGTGTGATTAGGACATATTTTATTAATTTAGCAATAATTTTTTTTATTTTGAGTAACTTTAACATTGAAGTATTTTAATCAGTTAAACAAATTCTTGACACCTTCATGGATGGCCATGTATAGCCTTTTTCTCTTTGAAGTTTTTGATATCTAAAATGTGCCTATACTTTAAACTTCGTATTTGAGACATAGTATTTTTAATTGACTAAAATAAAGTATATTTTACATTTCAGAAAAAAGTTGTGGGTACCTTCTGGGTAAATATGTGGCCCTTATCCTGTTGTGATTATTTTTCTCATTTTTTAATGTAGATTCAGAAGGTTTGTAACAAAAAACTATGGGAAAGATACACTCACCGGAGAAAAGAAGTGTCTGAAGAAAACCACAACCATGCAAATGAGAGAATGCTATTTCATGGTACAGTCCCACTCCCTCTGCCACTGTGCTCCACATTAGGATAGATTTGGGGCAGTCATGACATAATAATCTGTATATTTTTTTAAATAAACCTAATGTTTCTGTAAGTTTTACATTTATATTCGTATTTTCAACCTCTTTCTATAGATTTTGCTTTTTATGACCATTCCAAAAAATTGTGTTTGAATCTTTAACTAGTTGATTGAGTTGAAGTAAGGCATAGACATCACCTCTGAAGAATTATGCACTCTATGCTGATTGTCAGACCAGTTAACTGTTAGAAGAGCCATTGTCATTGGACCTGTAGAGGTTACTAATAACTCTAGTCAAAATGAGAGCACTATTGCATACCATTTCGGAAATTTACCGGTTTCTTTGTGTCACAGGCTGGCAGGTGTTGATTGCTATTTCAAGCGTATGGCAAAGTTGAATATAGATGCTAATGTAGTATTTATTAAACTTTTAAGCATATTACCTTTATAAGTTCCACTGTCGTCTTCATTTATCCTTGATACAGAGAATGTTGGGACCTATAAAGTTCTACAAAACACAGTATTAAAATTTAACAATCTGGAAAAATGATTATAACAGAATGAATTCATATGCAATATCTAAATATTGCTTCTAATTCCAAAACCTTAAAAAAAATCATCATGATAATCCTTGGCACAGAACATAGCAGTTATTTATTTAACTTGATGGTTATAATTTTTTTTTATTTTAGACTGCAAATAAACAGTTTTGGTTTTTCCAAGTTAATTCCAAAAGTGATTTTATTCATCTCTTTTTCTGCAGAGCAGAATTCAGTATATTTTCCTGTCTTTTGATGGACACTGATGAGAAATCATTTGGCCGTTATTAGTTTGGCTTTTTCTAACCCCCACCCTCACTCCATTCCTTGGCCCGGGTCCCACAGTACTCCTCTTTCACTAAGCCCCTCTTTCTGGCATACATGCAAGGGAGAAAGGAAATGCTGTATGTGCAGATGGAATCTGTATAGCAGGTGATGAAAGGACAAGTAGAAGGACAGAAGAGAAACTAGTGAAAGAGACTGTGACAGGCTGCTTGGGCCGCTTTTGATATCTAGAAAAGAATAGATAATGGACACATGCATGTAAGACCTAATTGCATTCGGCCTGCTACATAAGGTGAATTATGAGACACTCAGTTCAGGGTCTAAAGTTTGGTTTTTCTTGTATTGATATATCAAATAATCTGTTTTGCTGGTTGAATCTCTCCTTGGTATCTGAACTACCATGCAATTAGAACTACATTGGCATTAGGAATTCTTTATTCTAAAATAGGAAACAAAGTTGGGTATGGTGACATGCTACCCATGGGAGGCTGAGGCAAGAGGATCATAGCTTCAAGGTCAGCCTAGACAACTTAATGAGACCCTGTTTCAAAAAAAAAAATTTTAAAAGGGGTGGTATTGTAGGTCAGCACTCAGGTTCAATCCCCAGCAGCACTGGAAATCAATTATAAATTGGTTGACAACTTGTTACACTTTTTATTTTAGCAGCTCTACTATGGTGTTGATGGTGTGTGTTTTAGAATTTAACTTTAACTAGGGCTGGGTGTGTGGCTCAGTAACAGAGTGCTTGCCTGGTATAGACGAGGCCTTGGGTTTAATGTCCAGCAGAGGAAAAGAAAATCTAGGAAGCAGCTTTAGTTTTTGCATTTTCTTCTAAGATAAATTTTAAAATGGTAATTACTTATCTATGTGTATTTCAGGGTCTCCCTTTGTGAATGCAATTATCCATAAAGGCTTTGACGAAAGGCATGCATACATTGGTGGCATGTTTGGAGCTGGGATTTATTTTGCTGAAAACTCTTCCAAAAGCAATCAATATGTATATGGAATTGGAGGGGGTACTGGGTGTCCAGTTCACAAGGACAGATCTTGTTACATTTGCCACAGGTAAGAGATCAGGTGTTCTCACTTACTTTTTTTAAGAATCAATTAAGAACTGGTTGCATTTTTGAGAAACTTCGAGGGCAAAGCATGTCTGACAACTCTGGGAATCTAGACTAGACATGTTTTAGGTTGCTTTTGTTCTCACCAAGCATCATCATAGCTAATGTTTACCAGATGACCTGTATTGGCCACACATGATTTCAAGCACTTGATCTTTTTCTTGTTTACTCATTAGAACATCTAGGACTTTTTAAAATGCTGAGTCGTGCTTGCTTTGGCAGCACATACACTAAAAACACCGAGTAAGATAACATTGGGCACGAAAGAAACTTTATTGTGCCCTTTGAATATTGGAGTGGGGACTGGAGATGTAGCTGTGCATGTCAGCACCTTGTCTCTCGTGTGTAAGACCCTGAGTTTAGTCCCTGGCATTGCAAGTCATATCACCATCGTCCAGTTGCCAAGTCTAATAATTTATGGTAATGCCTGAGGCAGCCTCCCACTGCGATATAATCCTAATCCTCAATCTGTAATAGTACACTGGAAGAGATATAGTTAGAACATTTTCATTCCCTTTGGAAAGCAAATAATTATCAAATAACTACTTTGTACTTTTTTCCCATTTTTAGTTACCTCACTTGCTAAAATCATTCAAATAATTTGGACCTAATTTATAAAATCATCATAAGAAAATAATCATCTGTTACTTGAGAAATCAGGTAAAATTAATTGCTGAGATTTATTCCACAGTTAAGGCACTGTAGTTATCAAACTTTAGCATATGTTAGAGTTACCTAGAAGGCTTGTTAAAATGCAAATTGCTAGAATCTTAGTTGCTGATTGAATAGGACTAGGATGGGGCCAAAGAGCTTGGTTTCCACCATGTTTGCAGGTGATGTGGTACTTCTGAACACTGATCTACAGGAATACCATAGAGCAGTACTTTTCAGTGCTGGCAGCATTGGAATCATTTAGGGAGCTTTAAAAAAACATACTGTGTTCCATTTAATTAGTTTGCAATACGGTGTGGGCATTAGGATTTGTAAAAGCTTTCCAACTGATTTTAAAATGGTGTCAAGGTTAAGAACTGCAGTCCTGGAGAGAAACAAAGTGATAGTATATTTTTGTGTTGCTTTATCATATAGCTGGTTTTTTCCCTTAATTTAGACTAATCTAGGTGTTATATAGGAGGCCTGCCTGGGTATGACCTTCTACCACTTCTGTGGTAGGTCATAAATTGGGCTGGTAATTTATGTAGGTGGTTTTGTTTTGTTTTGTTTTGTTTGGTCTTTTTGAGACAGGGTCTTCCTGTACAGTTCAGACCGGCCTTGAGCTCACTTTGTAACCCAGGCTGGTCTCAAACGATCCTCCTGCCTCAGCCTCCCAAGTGCTGGGATTACAGGCGTGCACCACAACACTTGGCCTTATGTAGTCTTACAATTTCCTAAGATTATATAAATCAAATGCTGCTTTTAGGTATCATATGTAGTCTAAAGACTAAATAGTTCTGATTATGAGTAACAAACAGTATTCTGGTATATCCCCTGTACCAGTGATGGCAAACCTTTTAGAGACCAAGTGCCCAAAGTGCAACCCAAAACATATCTCAAAAGGCCAGCACTGCAGCTAAACCTGTATACTGACATTTTAGTTTAGAAAAAACAACTCATAAATTAACATCTTCTCTCTTAGAAACAATAATATGTGTGCCATAGGTTCATCACCACTGCCCCGTACTGTCTTTTGGACAGAATACTTGGTTGTCTGGAAATGTTTATTAATTTAAGGCTTCTGTATTCTGGGTTATCTTGGGACTCATTGTGAGTATAACAGAAAATATATTAGAAATGCTAAGGTTTCTAGAAGGCAAATTTGGAATAAAAAATGTATAGCCTCGCTTCTTTGGAAAATAAATTATCAACTGATCCCCAAAATCTGCTGCTTCTGTTCTGAAAAGAAATAATGAAATAATACTGAAAGGTTCTTTAGCACCAAGGATAGCCAGTCACTTACATGCCTGAGGGGAGTGGGGTCATAGTCTATTTCAGGTGTTGCTAAAGAAAGCTCTATCTGCGGAAGTAACATTTCAGATAAACTGAAAACTTAACAGACGTCATTCAGGTGAGTAGTGGTAAAAGAGATGCTTTTCCAGATGACTAAGAAAACTAAATGGATAGATGCTATCAGGAAAGGCAGGTTAGCCTTTTATGAAGACGGAAAATGAATGTGCCTGGGGCATAATGAATATAAGATCAGAGTGGAGAATTGGAGCCTCTGTAGAGAATTTGGATTTTCTTCTAAGTATAGTGAACAGCCTCTAAAAAGTTTTAGGCAGCAAAGTATGTGGCCTGATGTACGTTTGTTGTAATCACTGATTGCTTGGATGGAAAACATTTGGGATGGGAATTAGAGCACAAATGAAAAGTCTGGATAGGAGACTGGCGTTAAAATTCAGGTGAAAATTTTGTTGATTAAGACTTAATGGTAGCAGTAGAATTACACGCACATGGATTTCAAATATATTTTGAAAGTGGAATCCGCTAGACTTAGTAGAATAAATATGCAGCTTTGCAAGCCACTTCACCGAAGCCTCTTAAACCTTACAAAGTTCTTTTGAGGGTAGAATGATACAAAATCATAACTGTTTATAAATGTATTTTTAAAACTTATGTACTGTACACAGATATTGTCATGTTTGTGTGTGAAATTTCTCTTCAGAGTAATCTTTTCTTTTTTGTATTATAGGCAGCTGCTCTTTTGCCGGGTAACCTTGGGAAAGTCTTTCCTTCAGTTCAGTGCAATGAAAATGGCACATTCTCCTCCAGGTCATCACTCGGTCACTGGTCGGCCCAGTGTCAATGGCCTAGCATTAGCTGAATATGTTATTTATAGAGGAGAACAGGTAATGTGATTTTATTTACTCATCTTCAAAAATACTGTAAAGCCATATTTTTAACTTCTTACTAATCTGTTAAGTTGATAAGGTATATTCCCTTAAGAACTGGATTTTCTTTTAGCTTTTACTTAGGAATAACTTCAGATTTGAAAAAGTACAAATACAATAAAATAAGAGCATTCTCTTAAAATTATCAAAATCAGAAAAGTACTATTGATATATCTATCCTATTCAGATTTTGCCAATTGCCCTGAATCCTTTTTTTTTAGCTTCTGTAAGATATAATTTGTTAAAATCCTAGTTTTAATAGTTAATCTGTCTGTAGGAAAGACGTGTAATTTTCCTATTCTTAGTGGCAAGTAGCCAGTGAAAAGCTGTTCTAGAGCAGTGTTCTGAGTTGGGGCACGGGTAGGGGTAGGTATCAGAAGCACTTGGCTATTAAAAACAAACATGTACTTACTACTCATCCTAGACCTTCTAACTGAGAATCTTAAGGTTAGAGTCAAGGTAAAGATGTTTTGAGAAAATGCCTCTAGATGACTCTCCAACACTAATTTAGAACCTCCTTCCTAAAGTTGAGGAATCTGTGCAGAAGGTCTCTTTATCTTTCAAAGAAATTTGTTAACCAGTAATTGAGTTAATCTTTCTTTTCCAGGCTTATCCTGAATATTTAATTACTTACCAGATTGTGAGGCCTGAAGGTACAGTGGATGGATAAATAGTTGCTTTAGGAAGCTAATTCCAGAGAACCTGAAATCACTGAAGTAATTGATGGCCTCCAAGTTTTACTCCTTTGCTGAAAAAAATTCATCTTGCCCATCGGCCTGTGGCAAAAGGATAAAAAATGTGAAAGAAGTTAAATATTCTGACTTGATTAAAGCTTTAATAGTGTACAGTGTTTTCTAAATACTTCCTGTTTTTCAGCACTTTAACAGATGCCATTCCAGGTTAAACTGGGTTTGTCTGTACTAAATTATTAAGAGTTAACTTGAACCTTTTATACATTATGCAGTGATTCTAATGGAACTCATTTCCCTCAATGCCCTCGACAGAACTCATTTTACTAATACAGTCCTGTGTTCTTTAAAACACGGCATTTACACTGAACACAGATTCATTTGTAAAACTGTAAATAAGAGCTTTTGTACTAGCCCAATATTTATTTACTTTCCTTTGTAATATAAATGCACTGTTTTAGAGCTGCGGCAGTTTGCAAATGTGTTTTCATATGTATCACACTTCACCATGCATCACCCTGGATCGAGTGACTTTATATTTGAGTCCAGAGGCTGTGTTGTTAGTAGAGACCTTGTTGGGGAAACTGAATTAGCAGACTAATTTGTTGCTGGAACCATTTATCTCTCATTAGAAATCTTTGTCATTTAAGGAAGGTTATGAGTACTCTGGGGATTTAATTTGTGATGCCTTTCTATGTATAAGATACACATTCCAAAGAGCTCTAATTATGGTAGGTTCTGATTACTAAAGAAACTTCTTTTCTGACCTCAAACTCCATAGAGTTCGTTCTGAAGGTTTTCCAGTGACATTCTATGAAAATTACTGCTTCTGTTTTTTAAAGACTGTTTTTGAACATGTATGTGTTCCTACCGTGTAATGTAAATAGCAAGTTAAATTTCAGAGTTGGGAAGAGTAACCCTGGATAATTCCCCAACTGGTTTTAATTACCTTAAATCTAAAAAAGGGGAAAAAATAGTCAATGGAAGTGGGTAGTATTTTATCCTGTTCTTTTTTTTCTGGGTTTCTTTAATCTTATTATTATATTTATAGCCAGTTTGCACACCATGGGTAAACTCAACCAAGAATCATAAATGTAGGTGTCTCAAGTCCTTCCATGGCCTCTTGAATGGGCAAGTACAGTGAGACTACTGAGTTGCCCCTCCCTGATGGTCTGCCCAGTTGGAAATACGCTTTCGCTTTGTGCTCCACCTGTTGACCAGGCTTCTGTGCAATTTGGCAGCTGTGGGAGGACTAAGTATCCCATAAAATGTCATTCCTGTTTCCTAATGTAAAGCTGTCTTTTTCCATGAAGCATACTCAAGATCTCTTGGTACAGAGCTTGTTGGCTCTAGCTCCTTCACAAGTCAAGGAAAGATTTTGACCCACTTTAGTCTTTGTAAATGAGACATCACACTCTGTACAAGTTCACCTTTGTTTCACATTTTCACATTTCAGTCTGTAACTGACCTGTAGTTGTACATAGAGTGCTGAATAAGAATTAAAGAAAATGCATTTCTGGAGTTGTTTATATGGTATAAATTGTGATCATTATTTAAGAAGTCAAAACCTGACCTTGAAGTGCTTTTATACAGCTCTTTACTAATTGCAAATATTGATGCTACTGTCATTTCTTCTAACAGAAATGGAATATGTCAAGTTTTATATACATTTTTCAGGTTCTCTAAGCTTCTAAGTTTTATAATTAGAAGATGATGAAATGAATTAATGGAATTTATATTTACATATCTTATCTCTCAGCATTTAACCTATATTACCCCGTGAGTGAATCTGCAGTTGTCATCTGAAATCATTGTGGTCTGTTAGCTTACAATATTGCAAACTGTGTTATTTCATCTAACCCATTGCTTAATTAATGTATTGTTTTTCCATGAATGATTATACTGTGGTTAGTGTGGTAGCATGGCAATATTTTCAGGTAGCTTTTCATTTTTTGGGTGGCTGGGGTTTGGGGTTATTTTCTAGTGCTTTGCATGAACTATGTTTAAAAGTGTGGAATTGCTTTTTCTTTTGGCTTGTGATTTTTTTTTTTTTTTGAAGTGGAATTTCATTTCTTTTGTGTGTAGTACCATTATGCCCATCTTAAGTGTCTTACTTGTACTGTATCACATTCCATACCCTCATTTAATTCTAAATAAACTGTTCACTTGTTTTTCTGGGTAGCATGGTAATTACTGGAATAGTATAAATGTGTTGAATGGTCTTTGGGGAAATATAAGATTATAATAAACCACACTTGCAGGGGGAAAAAAACATAATTCTGAGTCTAGTAGTGATAAAGGGTGCAATTTAAAGTTTGAATTATTGAATGTTGTGGCCCAAGTTACTCAGATGCTTTAAGATGAAAGTAGCTATAAGATCCTGTTAGACATTTAGACTGTCCAACATTGCAACATTGCATTTCTTGTTAAATTTTAAAACTCATTCATTCCTGGAAATCAGTCTCCTTAACTTTATAAAGAGGAATATATTTTTGTTTTCTATGTCATATAAAAACATTTTCAATCAGTTTCCAAATCTCAAAGTTAGTGGTATATTTTATTCTTAAAAGAAAATGTAGTAGTGTATATATTTTATATTTCAGTATGCTAAGTGTCCTTGTATGTGATTAGTTCTCTGTTTTGCATAATAAGAGAATCATGGTGCAAATAATCAGTAAGTCTGGCTTTGAAATACATTTCAACAGCTTTATCTTTCTGCTTCATTTAAGATAATATTGAAGTATTTGCTTGCTGTTTCTTAAACATGCATGCCAATGTATGATGTAATCCAGTTGTTTGCAGGTTAATGAGGCAAGAACATGTGCGAATAAATTTCCCAAAGCTCTTACAATTAGTGTTCCTGACTGTGCCTTTACCTACTGACCTGTTCTATTAGAGGACTAGAGTACCAGAGGAGATAAGTAGTGGTACCCCATCTTCAATAAAATTGTCGTATTTATGTACAGTACAGCCATTCACTGACTCCTGAGTCCTCACATACACTCCTTTATGCTGAATAGCTCAGGCAGACTGTGACCTAAAATACTTAATTACACCTGTCTTAGTTACTTTTCTCATAGCTGAGACAAAGTACCTGACACCCAAAAGTTAAGGGAGGAAAGCTTTATTTAGCTCACAGTTTGTAGAGGTTTCAGTCCATAATCGACTGGCTCCAAGGCAGTGTGGCACAGCACAGGCACTGCAGAGAAGAAACAGTTCATGGCAGGTGGAAGACAGCACAGTAATAAGGAACAACCACAGCGCTTCCTGTCCCGTATATTTTATCCAGGCACCTTAGGGCGGGTAGCACTCACACCCTTAATCCTAGTGCCCTTAGTCCTAGCATTGCCGTGAATCAATCCCAGTAGCACACATTCTAGATCCAGCCACCTCTGAAAAAGCCCCATCTGTGGCTGCATGAGACTTTGGGGGGACATCTAGACACAAGCTGTAGCAACACCCTTCCTGAAGAATCTCTTGCTCCTGACATAAACCACCAGGCCTTATCTACTTTGTCTTCTGCTCACAGTTGTCATCCACAACATAACACAAACATACACAGAGCTCCAGCATAGTCTGCTAGTGTACTGTAGAGGAGTACTACACAAAAGTGGCCTGCAGACAGGGTTGGTCTGCAGACTATATCACTAGCCCATGGAGAGATGAATACAAAAAATAAAGCTAGTGGGCTAGAGAGACAAGTAGTGGAAGAGCACTTGCCTAGTATGCACAAAGCCCTGGGCTTAGTCCCCAGCACTGCTTCAAAAAGGTGAGAATAAACTTTATTAACAATTCAATGCTGCTGCGATATTTTTGTTTTACACAAATGTTAGTCTGCAATAAAGGAGTGAAGGAAAAAAAATGATCCTTCACAGATAATTTGAAAGATTTTAGTATAATACCTGCTTTATATGCCAAAAACATAGAACCTAACTTATCTGGCACATAATAATTTTTTAGTACAGATTTTTTTCTTTCAGTAGTGGAGACTGAACCAAGGGCCTTCACACTGAGCTATATTCCCAGCCCTTTTGATTTTTTGAGACAGTGTCTTGCTAAGTCCCAGGGCCCGTGAAGTGAACATCTGTTGCCTCCTTTTCTCCCCATGTGTTGTGGTCAGGGTTTTCAAAGGAATAGAGTTAATACAGGACACACAATATATAGGATTATTTTATAATATTCACCCAAAAAGTCAAATACAGAAGAGTGCGATAGATGTGTCCACACACAAAGAATCCAGCTGAGGCCCTGGATCCCATGGCAGTGTCCTGCTCCCGTGGCAGTGTCCTGTACGAGTCCAGCTGAAGACCTAGAGCCCATGGCAGTTCCCCTAAGTCCAACTGGAGGCCTAGAGCCCATAACATCTCATGTCAATCTGTGTCAGGGATCTGCGCTGGGAAGGCCCACAGGCCAGTGGTGGAATCTAGAAAAGTCTGCGCCGATGGGATAAAAGATCTGTGCCAGCAGGCTGTGGGATTTGCAGTGGAGCCAGGAAACAACACTCAAGGTAAGGACCAGAGCCCCCGCAAAAAGAACCACAGCCATCCTCAGCAATGGTGAGGACCCAAACTCCTCTGACAACGAGAACAGGCAAATTCATATCAGGAAAGCCAGTGGGAGAAGCTTCTCCAGGAGAATCAGCAGCACCGCTTCTTCCTCTCCAGTTCTCTTTTTATGCTGTGGGGAACAGTCTGCAGGTGGGCCATCCATACCTCGCACCACGTTAATTCAGTTCAGCTGGGTGTTAACAGTTGCCCACTACACATTCCTAAGGTCACTCCATACCATTTGCTGATTATTTGACACTTGACAGAGGGCTCGGAACAAATGTGGGAAAGAAAGATGGGGCAGGGGCTATGCCTTTTGTGAGCTTGTGAAGCCCTCTAGACGAAAACATCTCATTAACCAAGTTCAAATTTTTTTTCAGAAATACCTGATTACGTGTCAAAGCAAGTTTAATATTACTCTATTAAATAGCTCTCAAGTAAATTTAAAGATTATGGAAGCTGGTCTCTGATGAACCTATTAAAGCAAGCATGTGGAAAATTGCTGTTGTAGTGCCTCATCCATAGCGCTGCTGAAACAGGTTAACACATCAAAACAGCTAGACGACCCAAAGAAAGACCAAATAATGTAGACCTAATAGCTATTCTTGTATGTAAAACTTTTTTTTTTACCAAGTGCTCATGGAACATTCACAAAAATCGCCCATGCATTCTACTATAAAGGTAACCTTAGTAAGCTCAAGTTATAAACAGCACAGAAGGCATCTTCTGATCACACTGCTCAAAACAAAGCCAGTTTCAGTGGTATATGCCTGTAATCTCAGCTACGCAAAAGGCTCAGGTGAAAGGATCACAAGTTTAAACCTAGCCTGGGCAATTTAGGCACTTAGCAAGACCCTGTCAAAATGAAACGTGCTGGGTGATGTAAAGAAAAATAAAGCCCCTGATTTTAATCCCACTACCACAAAAATAAATGAAATATCCTAAGCAGCAAAATACTTAAGATTTTCCTGTGGTTCAAGCAAGGGAAACAGTTAAAGTTGCAGACTTGTAAATAGGATTAAAAGAACACTATTAAAAACATGATACACCTAAAGATTGTCCAAACTAAGGCTTTATGTATTTACAATAAGATACAAGAAAGCAAAAGTATTTAAATGAATGATTTACTGATAGAACCAAGAGGAAACAAGGGGAGGATAAACGACAATAAATAGAGAAAATAGTAGATAAGAAAAAGATTGATTAGAATCAATAAATGCAAAAGCGTGGTGTTTTAGGGGTGCTGTGTTTAGTGGATGTTTATTCCTTTAGCTGAATATTTTCTCTGCACACTCAGAATGTATGGGCCTTTTGTTCATTTTGTTGAGTAGGAGGAATTCAGGTCTCAAGGTTTTATGAGCCTGTTAGCTAATATTTTCTGGAAATTAATGTGAAGCCCCTAGAGAAATAAAAATCAGTACAGGAAAAGCATCAATTAGAGTTTGAAGTCAGACCCTTACTCTTAAGTCACTAAACCCAGAATTTGACCAAGTTCATGGGCAATTTCTTTTGTATTTCTTCCACACTCAAATTTCCCCTGGGAAATAACAGCCCAGTCTACTAGAAGATATGACAAAGACAAAATGGAAATGTAGTGATATACTTAACTGATGGTCTGTGGAATAGCAAGGATTTTAAAGGTAGTCTGGCCAGGGATGAGAAAAATAACAATAGACAATATAGATTGAAAGCCGTGAATTTGAAGTGACATCACCTGACTTTTCCTAGTGTTCTTATGGGAGTGAATAAATCGAATTGACCCAGGATGATTTGTTGGGCTGAGTAAAGCCATATCTTTAAATAGCCAATCATTCTTTCCCCCGTGTGCTAAGAGGCTTCATAATGGTGAAAGTGTTTTAAAATCTATATTGAATGGTCCACTGGCTAACCAGATTGCCACCCTAGCATTTATCACTAGCTTATAACCTTTACGGTAAATAATTCTCATTTATCTAATGTTCATTCAGTAGCCAACTGTTTCAGAATACTCCAGTGTAAGCATTACAGCTCCCTACTGTGCATCAAATTCAGAATTCAGTTCCATAGAGCCAAACGACTGACAAGGAGCTTTCATACTTAATGTGAACTTTTTTGGTACTGTGAGGACATAGGCAGTTTTGTTTAGGTTAAACTAAATTTGTTTCGGGCTGGGGATATAGCTCAATGGCACAAGCACTTTCCCGGCAAGGGCAAGGTCCTGAGTTAGATTCCTGATACCAAAAATAATAATAATAATAATAAATAAATAAATTTGTTTCATTTGTAAAAGAAACCTCTTGCAGCAAGTTTATTTTTCTGAGAATAGTGACACTTTGGAAGCATTCTGTCAGAAGCAGCAATTGTAGAACAAATAGAACACTGGATTAAATTTGAAAACAGGTTATAGTTGAGCTTACGTTTTTCTACGTATGATCATGTGCTGTATAATGTCAAACATTATTAAGGCTGGGCGTGGTGGCACATGCACTCAGGAAGCTGAGGCAGGAGGATTGTGAGTTGGACACCAGCCTGGGCTACAAAGTGAGCTCAAGGCCAGCCTGAACTGCATAGTGAGACCCTGTCTCAAAAAGAAAAAAAAAAAACTTACTGCACTTTCACTTGCATAATTTGACAAATCATTCATGAAATCTGCAGACTAACACCTGTAAGGAGACATGAAGCCCTAAATTCTTCGTTAGGTTGTGAAATTTACAAACACGACTTAGATTAACAGCAACATGAGCTGGAGAGTACTGCACTTTCTCCAAGCTGCATGGTGGAATTCGTGGCCCTTTCCAAGGCCAGGAACTTTTTTTTTTTTTTTTTTTTGAGACAGGGTCTCACTGTGCATTTCAGGCTGGACTTGAACTCATTTTGTAACCCAGTCTGGCTTGGAATTCAAATGATCCTCCTACCTCAGCCTCGTGAGTACTGGGATTATAGCCATGCACCACCATTTCCATCAAGACCAGAACTCTTGCGGCTTGCAGATTTTAGTCCACACATCTCCCTGTGCTTATGGACTGGCTTGGTGACCCACTGGATTTTTTCTAATGGCTTTATGGAGTGGCCCAATGAGAAGAGCTGAAAAGAATTTCTGTGTGGAATCTTCACCAACCCAGTAAGAGTTCACAGCTCAGAGCCCCATAGTGTCATCCAGCTTGCTCCTCAGCAACAGAGCGAAGGCTTTGTATAAACTTCAGCTGGCTAACACCACGATGAACTGGCTTGCACCCTTGGTGGCCACCACAGCACACACGAATCCTGTATGTGGCAAGATCTTGCGTGGCCTTGTGTCTGTGCACTTTGTCTGGCCAGCTGTTTTTATTTTTGAGCCAGTATCTCACTAAGTCACTAAGTTGCCCAGGCTGCACTCAGACTTGCAGTCCTCCTCCCTCAGCTTTCCAGGGTCCTGGGAGAAAAGATCCCACTTACGATAAAACTATATCTAATATGTAAGAATAAATTTAACAGTAAGAAAATTTAATGTTACCTAGAGATAAAACTGGTACAAGTAGAATACTTTTTTTTTTTTTGGTTTTTTCCAGTACCAGGGATCGAACTCACGACCTTGCGCTTGCCAGGCAGGCGCTGTGCCGCTGAGCTAAATCCCCAGCCCCTCAAGTAGAATACTTACGCTGTTCTTGGATAGGAAGATTTGGTTTTATACTGATTGTATTTCTTTTTTGTTGTTTTTTTTTTCCGGTACCGGGAATCGAACTCACAACGTCGCGCTTGCCCAGGCAGGCTAATGATTGTATTTCTTTCTAACTTTATATGTAAGTTTGCTGTAACCTAATAACTTACTAACCCATTAGAAGAGAGAGGTAGTACAAAAACTGTACTGTTCCTGTGAAAAAACTAAACATACAAGGCCAGGCATGGTGACACATACCGGCAATCCTGCACTGTCAGAGACAGAGGCAGAAGGATTCTGAAAGATCCCAACCTCAGCAACTTGATAACTTAAACCTGTGTCAAAATTTAAAAATGGGCTGGAGATGGAACCCAGTGTGAAGGCCCTCAATTCAATCCTCTAGAAATGAAAAAAAAAAAAAAGACTAAAATAAACAAAAAATATTTTTATGAAAACTATCTGAAAATGTACTTCCTGAAGGGATACCAGCTATATTGCATATTAAAATATTTTAAGGTATTGTTGTTAAACAGTAATACCGGCAAATAGACTAATCACAGAATGGAAGAAATGGTCTCAAATTCTCAAATTGACTGTCTGATGAAGGTGGTTGCTCTGAACAGAACTGTTTCCTCTTGAAATTCCTATGATGAGCTGGTGCAGGGTGCATTCCCATCCTGAGGTGGGAAGACCATGATATGATGAGACCTTGTCTGGAAAACAAAACTGACATGAAGCCATAGCCCCCCAGTGTGATGGTATTCAGAGATGCAGCCTCGGGGGGTGACTCGGTTTAGGTGAGGTCATGAGGGTGGCCCTTCCAATGAGATTACTGAAACGAGAGAGCCTTTATTCCCGAGTGCCTGCCATGTGAGGACACCATGAGAAAACAGCCATCTGCAAGCCCAGAAGAGAGCCCTCGCCAGAACCCTGCTGTGCTGGCGCCCCAATCTCAGACTTCCGGCTCCTTTAACTGTGAGAAAATAAGTGTCTGTTACTTTAAGTCACCCTCTAGCATTTTCTTACGGCAGCCTAACCTAAGACAGTAATGTATTAATGTAATGTAATTGCAGGAAAGATGACAGTGTGGCAACAACTGGAACCTGTCTGGGAAAAATAATCCTGGACCCATCTCTGGCCAAACCACCTTCAGTGCACCTGACCACATCTGAGCTTGAAAGACAGGCAGGACAAGACTTGGTTAGTACTTCGATGGGAGATCGTCCGGGAATGCCAGATGCTGAGAGCTTAAAAATCATAATAGTAATAATACTGGGCCAAAACCTTATTCCTTACATCAAAATATACTTTAGATAAGTTAAATATGTAGTAAGAGAAAATGAAACTATAAGGCTACAGCCAGGCATGGTGGCGCATGCCTGTAATCCCAGCACTTGGGAGGCTGAGGTAGGATTGTTGTGAGTTCGAGACCAGCCTGGGCTACAAAGTGAGCTCAAGGCCAGCCTGATCTACATAGTGAGACCCTGTCTCAAAAAGGCAAACCCTTAAATAAAATTGTCAAGAAGTTTTAAAAAAAAAAAAAAAAAGGCAACCGCCCCCCCTCAAAAAAAAAAAAAAAGAAACTATAAGACTACAAGAATAAAACAGTGTTACTAATCTTGGTATAAGGTAGGCCTAAATATAACACAAAACCCAGGAACTGTGAAAGAAAATATAAATTCATCTTCATAAAAATTTAAAATATCTGGGTAAGTGCTGAACTGTGACAAATATTTGCAATAGATAAGAAATTCATTGTCTTACATATAAAAACCTCTTCAAAAGCAAAATGTAAAACATAAGCAACCCAATAGAGATGAAAAATATACAGAGAAAGAAAAATGGCATTAGACTGAGGGTGTAGGTCAGTGGTAGAGCACTTCCCTGGCACGCACAAAGTTCTGGAGTCAATCCCCAACACCCCACTAAAAAAGGAAAGAAAGAGAAAAAAGATATTTATAGAAGATAAATGCAAATTCACAGTGATGTAATTTTTCATCTCATATTAGTAAAAGTGAAGAAATGATATTCAAAATACTTAACACCCAGGTACTGACTCATCATAACAGACTCACGGCTCCCCCTTCCAACTGGGGTTAATCCTTGCTGGATTCCGGGCAACTAGAGCTTTTGACACATTAGAGTACAGCGCATGTGTGGGGGAAGCAGTGGCTAGTGACCAGCATTTATAGAAATACGCTAATACTGTAACAACCAATATGGCCCCACCGATCAGCACCGTGAGGAAATACTTCTTATACCATTTGGGCAAAAAATCTCTACAGGAAAAATAAACAATACTTTTCCAAATGTTAGATAGTTCTGAGTAAAAGGACCCATAATCAGGAAATATATCACAGTATTATTTAATAAGGTATAAGTAGCACCACTCCCCATCAATATAGGACTGGTTAAATATAGGGTGTTCACACCCCAGAAAACTGGAATCATGAAAAAGCCAATTCTGTGTGTACTGATCAAGATAGATTATTGAGTTGGGTGGGGAACAAGATTCAAAAGAGTGTGTAGAGTATGTTACCAATGTGAAAAATTACTATGAAGAAATATCAATATATGGGCTTGTTTGTACATAGGCTATTTTGGAAGAAGGCCAGTAAGTGGTTCTAATCTGATGATGAAATCCAGGGGCCAAAGGTAAAGGAATAGGCCAAAAGCTAACTTTCCACTTTTTACATACATTGAACTTGGCATTTGTACTATGTGCCTTCATCTAAAAATAAAATTTCCTTAAGGATGAGGCTTGAGTAATATCTAAGAGGTCTAGATGTTAAGCTCTAAGTCTGCAAAAATGTGGCCAAAACCAAACCAATCTCTGCCAAGCTTGTTCTTCCCTTCCCGTTTCATGACTGTCCAACCGTCCCTTTGGTCAAGACAAAAACCTTGGGGTTATTACTCTTTGTCTAACATCCCACACTCAATCCGCGGGTCTCTCTTTTTTCAGCCTTATCCGCCACTATCTCCCAGCTCCCATAGTCTGATTTCAGCTAAGGGTCCAGTATGATCTTGTTGAAGCTTAAGTCAAACCACATTGCTCCATTTGCTCAAAACCCTGCATTTGGCTCTCCGTTTTGCTTAGAGTAAAAAGCTAAAGGCCTTTACATGCCTGGCTTGACCCTGTGTGGCCTGCTTCCGCATCCCTGCAACCCCTTTTCCCCCTCTGCACCTTGCTGACTCTGCTTTGGCCGCTTCGGTGTGCTCCGGCACACACAGACGTGCTTCCCTGAAGGGCTTTGTGGTTGCTGTTTCTGTGCCTACAGTGCTCTTCCCCACACCTCCTGCCCCACTACCTGCACAGTTTTTTGAATGTCACCTTCACCGACTCTCAGAACCACCTTTTAAAAATTCTATTGCATCGTTTCCCCTAGATCACTCACAATCCTTACCCCGCTGTATTTCCTCTACAGACTCACTAAGCACATTCTAAATTCAGTATAGGGGCTGGAAGTATAGCTCAGTGGTAGAGGGTCTGCCTAGCATGTATGTACAAGGCTCTAGAGTGAATCCTCAGCACTGAAAAATGACTATATGATTTACTTATGATATGTATTGCAGTCTCTCATGTACACTCACATGTAAATGCGAATTTTACAAAGGTGGATTCCACTAGTGTGCCCCTAGAGACTAGGACAGTGTCTGGCATACAGATGGTACTTAATGAACACTTGCTAAGTGAGTGAATGGGCTTATGTGAATGATCACTCAGTTCTTTTAAAAAGTCTACTCACCACTATATGGAAAGAGTGGTAATAGCTAATAGTGGCACCACAGTAATAACAACATAAGCATCAAATCCACTACCAGCAATATCAATAATCAAAGTTATTTTTAAAATTCACCACTAATAATAACATTAATAATTACAGTTATTTCTCAAATCCACTATTACATATATCACTAATCACAATTAACATTCATGAAATCCCTCTACTATGCAGAGAATTCCACATGGAGGAGGTCCATCTTCCAGATGAGGGCACTAGGACTCAAGAGCTGAAGGAATTCAAGCTCCAAGGCTGACAAGTGGAGTCTCTTCTGATTCCTTTTCTGCTGTGTTGAGAAACTCTTACCCTAAAGGTGTTGTGCTCCTGTCGTTCAGGAATCTGTGGGAATGTCATTGGTCGCCCGTACCCCACAGGAGAGCAGGAGGAATAGGTGTCTCTTCAGTGCTTCTGGTACTTGCGGTCTCAGATCAAGAGCAGTAACTGCTGCTCCTTTTCGGGAACCACTACCACAGCCAGACACTCAAAGGAGGTTTTTATTCGGAATCCCCAGTCAGCGGTACTTTAAACCGATTTGAGGAACAGATGGATTCTGGATGAAGCTGTAATCCCGAGGTTGAAACTGATTTCTGCTGACAGTTTCAACTCCCCATACTTATCCACTGTGAAAACTCTTCTTGTGCGATGTTCTGTTTTAGAAAAAGGAGAATATTTCTGTTCTGAACACTGAATAAAACGAGAAAGGATCTACGAAGAAATGACCCAACTGAAGTTTAATAGATTTTAATGTAAAAAGACTTAGCAGATTCCAATGGAAGTGAATATAGTCTGTTTGTATTTATAGACAGGGATTAAACAAACTAATCCAACACGAGTCTGTGCCGGCCATTGTTTGGGAGCAAGACAGATCCGTCTGCATGCAAAGAATTGTGAATGAATGAGGACCCATGGCTCAGTGGGCAGGAAGGGAGTAGGGAAGACCACCAGTCTGAATAGTCAGACGTTCAGATTTCCCACCGTTTTGTTCTATTGTATCCAAATGTGAGAAGCTGCTTTCCAGTCCTCCACATACAAAGCTCTTTATTGGACTGTGTTGAGGCGTGCTCCCTAGCTGCTTTCCTCAAACTGCCAGCCCCTGGAGGAGTTTAGCCTGCTGCTGTCTGGCAGCTTGGCTTTGCCTCCCCCTCCTCCCTGCCCCAGTAGATTTATGAGTGGTGAAAGATAGTCAAATCAACACCCTAAGCATTCCCGATGGGATTAGAGGCCTGTATTTGCATACCTCCCTGACATCCACACCATCTTTGTGTCTTCCCAGCCCTCCTGGGTGGGGTTTAGAGAGGGCAGGAGGAAGGTGAGGCCACGCACCCCTTTCCCAGCTGGCCACACAAAGGGTCACCAAGAGATTCTAGATGATGCTCTTTGGTACTTGACGTCTTCTAATGGCGGCATCTCCCAATCACAAGGACTGAAGTAATGGTAAATGCGCCCGCCGTCAAGGCCGGATGCCCGTCCACGACTCCCAGGGAGAGGAGGAGCCAGTCTCTCCTCTGGGCGAGGAGGAACTCCTCTAACTGCCCTAGAAAGCACTGGGGATGGGCCATAAAACAACCATTTAACTCACACTAATTACTAATTTACTCACACTAATTCTGATAGCAATAGGCATATTCATTATGGAAAATCTGGAAAATGCTGAAAAATACAGCAAAGTAAAAATCAATCATTACTTAGAAATAACTTACCACTACATTTTGTACATTTTCAAGCTGTTCTGTGCACATGGACAGGTAATTTGGTTTTTTGTTCTCTATCAGTTTTAGATGTTTGGGTTTGAACCCAGCTTCTCGCTTGTGTACTTTGCCACTGAACTAGGCCCCAATCCTGTTGTTTTTATTGCAACAAAGCCATAGTATTATTCATCCTGAACCTTTTAATACTACATCCCCAGCATTTTCTCATGTTACTATCTTGTTTGTACTGTGAGGAACCCTGAAGAATTACCTCATCATATCAATACTTGAGCCTTGTGAGATGAACACCACAGTGTAGAGGCAAGAGATGACTGGGGTGGTGGAAGGGTACATATATTTGAAATTTCTTGGAAACCCTTAAGGACTGGAATGAAACCAAAACTCAACATTTAAAACAACTGGAAGCCAGGCATGGTGGTGCACGCCTATAATCCTGGCACTCAGGAGGTTGAAGCGGGAGGGTCACTATCAGTTGGAGCCAGCCTGGGGTATGTAGTGAGTTCAAGGTCAGCCTGAACTACATAACCCCTGTCTCAAAAAACATAATAGTAATAATAATAATAATTTTTAGAAAAACAGACTACCTTCCTGAGTCTCAGGACTCTTACCACCAAGGTAGTCCGTCCTGTCTCAATGGCATGTTATAATATTATATTTCTGCCACTGGATAGATAAATGTAAATTTATATGTTCATTTATTTTGGTGGTACTAGGGATTGAATCCAGGATCTTAACACTGAGCTACATCCGCAGGCCACTTTTTATTTTGAGATAAGGATTTCACTAAGTTGCTAAAGCACCCAGGCTGCACTAAACTTGCAATTCTCCTGCCTCAATCTCCCAGAGTGCTGAGATTATAGGCACACACCACATGCCTGACTAATACTGTTATAAAAGTGTAGTTTTGGCCTTCCTGTCTTTATGTTGAGAATTGAACTGCTGAGCCGGCTGTGGTCACACACACCTGTAATCCCAGCACTCGGAAGGCTAAAGCAGAAGGATCGTTGCAAATTTGAGGCCAGCCTGAGCTACAAAGTGAGCTCAAGGTCAGCCTGAACTACACAGTGAAACCCTGTCTCAAAGAGACCAAAAAAAAAAAATACTGCCATGTGGGTCTTACCTCTAGAGATCCAATTCAGACAGTCAAGTGTGGACTAAAATAGCTCAGGAAAATGCCAGATGTGTTAGTGAATGCCTGTAATCCCCAGTACTCAGGAGGCTGAAGCAGGAGTATCCCAAGTTTAAGGCCAGACTGGGCAAACTAATGACACCCTGTTTTTTAAAACAAATTAAAAACTGAAAATAAAGGACTGGGGTAGGTATGGCTCAGTTGTAGAGCATTTGCCTAGCATATTCAAGGTCTTGGGTTCAACCCTTAGTACAGCAAAAACAACAACAAAACAGAACAAACAAACGACCTTCAGGACTCAGTCCACAGTGGCACTGTGAAATTCCAGCAATCCTAGAATCCCAGCTACTTAACTGGCTGAGGCAGGGACATTGCAAGTTCAAGGCCTGCCTGGGTAATTTAGAGAGACCAAGTCTCAAAATAAAAATAAATAGTTCAGTGGTAGAGTGCCTCCTGGCTCAAACCCCACTAAGTTGTGGGGGGATATCTCAGAAATTCTAATGACCCCCCAGAGTCAACATCCTTCATGTATAATCCCTTGTAAAACTGCCTTCCCAACAGGCAGAGGGAGGCCATGTCAATTTAGTGTGACTATTCCCAGCATCCAGCCCCAATGATGCCCTTGACTCCCATTAATGAAAGACTTGAATGGCAGCCTGTTTAAACTCACCACTAGGTTTTTGGAGACCTGAAGACTCTGAGAACTGGTTTGAGCCAAGTTAGAAGGTAACTACACAAAGCAGGTAAATGTAAACCGATGATGAGCAGTGTGGGTACAGAGAGGATTCTAGCAAGGGTTGGGGGTATACTGAGCTGGCCTTGACTGTGAGAAGACAGGTTTATTGTGAAGGCAATTATGTCTTCCCTGAAGGTCCCCGGAATAGCAACTGTGTGGGGGAAAATGAGAGGTGAGTGCGTTAAAAGACTGCAATAGCGATCGGAGCAGGACGAATCTAAGGAGCTGTTGAGACACCCATATTCATAGCTTCTGCCTTCCTATAATTCCAAGCACGAAGTGGTGCTATAAATCAGAGCTGGGGTGGCTCTATAGTGGTCAGAGGGGTGCCCCAGGGAAGATTAATGAGAATTAGTGGGGGGGGTAGGTAAAAGAGGGGTGGATAAAAAGCTGACATGGAACAGTTCCCAAGAATAGAAAATCAGACAGAAGAGATGGTGCTGAATGGAATTTCTTAAAAGTTACTGTGTGAACGGGTGAAGCTCTGGAGGCCACTCTAGGAGAGTGCTCTGATTTTCTGGTTCGGGGTTTTTTTGTTTTGTTAGCTCTGAAGCAAAATTATAACAGCACTGTTGTCCTAAAGCAGGTGAAAGCCAAAGTAGCTTTTATAAATTTACTTGTTTTTGAACATAATTTAAGTTCTGAATAGCTCTTATACTTACACTGTTCAAGAACATTATAGGTGTTGTATGCTTATAATCCTAGCTACTCAGAAGGCTGAAACAAGAAGATTGTAAGCGCAAGACCAGCCTGGGCAACTTTGGACGACTTGGTCTCAATATAAAAAATAAAATAAAATAATGAAATAGATGAGGGATGTAGCTCTGTGCTTCCCAGGTTCATTCAACATCTAGTACCACAACAAAAAAAATTTTTTTAAACATTAAAGTACTTCTAGGGATATAGCTCAGTGGCACAGTGCCTGCGTGGCAAGCACAAGGTCCTGAGTTCGATTCCCAGTACCATCTTTTTATTTTATTATTTTTTTTCAGATTTCATTCATTTTATTTTCCTTGTATAAAACACCTTATGTTGTGGCTACTGCTGGAGTTGAATCCTCTAGACAGAGACTCTGGTGGGTTTTCACAGGATGATCAGTGAATTCCCAACAGGGAGACTTGATGAACACAGTCCCCTTCCAGAGAGCAGGGGTCAGGCAGGGCTTTTGGGGGAGGGTAATGGGGAATCAAACTCAGGACCTGGTGCTTGCCAGGCAGGCACTGTGCTGCGGAACCATATCCCGGCCCCAGGTACCTTAGAGATGGTGCGGGCTTAGCAAAGTTGCCCAGAGTAGCAGCACAGCCCCTGGCGGAGATGTAGCCGTCATCAGTACCAGCCTTCTTCTGCAGCTTCTTGGACACAGAGGTTAGGACAATGCCAGCGCCTCTGGAGGCATGGGGCAGGGAGCCGGCGCCATCTTTTTAAAAGTGCATGCATTGGCATTAAATATTTTGTGGATGTGCCACAATCTATTTTTACCACTATCCTATTGAAAGACAGTGTTTCAAGTGTTTGTCATTGCAAGAAAAAAAAGCCTCAGTGAAGTATGGTACAGTCATGTTGTGTTTTATGTGTGAATATATCTATAGGTTCAGTTGCCAGATACGGAGTCACTATTCATCAGTCAAAGTGTTGCTGTTTTATTTTCTTTGTTTTAAGGGGGTAAAAGGGGGTTTCCATGCTGGGGACGGAAGCCTGGGCACTGCACATTCTAGGCAATTACTGTACCAATGAGCTACAATCCCAGCCCTCAAAGTGCAAATTTTTTAGTGCACATTGTACAGAATTCAAAGGTATAGAAGGATATAGAGTGAGAAGCAAGCCTCCCCTACCATTCAGTTCCCTTCATAAAACCAAGCATCACTAGCAGTTTCCTGTGTATTTCCCCAGAGATGCTATGTATAACCGAATACATATGAGTTTCTTCTTTCTCTCCTTTTAAAACACAAATAGTACGGTACGTGAGACATCTTGGTTTCTTTTCTTACCGACAGCATAGCTCCAAGGTAACGTCAGTATAATGCTACCTCAATTCTCAATGTAAAGGGAATAGGAGGGGCAGTGCTAGGATTGAAACCTTGGGCTTTGCACACGCTAGGCAATGTCTCTCCCACTGCACTACATCCCAAGCCCTAAAGGGAAATGCGTGCATGCGTGTATGCGTGTGAACTGAGCCCAGGACCTTCACACTGAGCTACGTTTCCAGACTATTGGTTTATTTATTTAGAGACAGGCTCTTCCTAAGTGGCTAAATTACCCAAGTTTGCCTAGAACTTGTGATCTTCCTGCCTCAGCCTCCCAGAGTGTTGTGATTGTACGTATGCACCACTACACCCAGCTTTGTAATTATTTTTTAAAAATTTTTGTCCCATCCAGCTAGAAACCAGTTTCACTTAAAACTGAGATTCTTATATACTCACAGATTGAGAGTTGGAAGAAATCGTAAAAGGTCACATCTGTTTCTAAGATGTGTGTGATTTGGGAGTTTGTTTTTATATGCTTTGCCATCTTTGAACCATGATGTGGGAGGGAAAAATATGATTCAAAGAGGTAACAATTGAAAGGAAGCCTCACGCATACTCCAGTGTCTAACTTTCTATGTCCTCATGGAATCCTAGAATGTCACACCGGGAGCCTGCAGGTCACCACACTATTCAGCCTTTGTCTGATTTGCACAGTGGTGTTCAGCCTAAGATTTTGTTAGAATGGGATTTGGGTTTGCTGTACCCGCTTGAATTTCAGAAGTTAGTGAGGCCCAGAGAGGTGAAGCAACTCAAATAAGTTCACCCAAGTTATAGAAGCGGGACCAGAACATGGGTCCTGCAAATGATGCTCGCATCCCCCTTTCCTTGGCCAAGCATTTTAGTCCATTTTGTTAGCCCTCGCGGAGCCCCACCTTCTCAGGACAGCTTGCACCCTAAATTATTATTATCAGTCTTGTTTCTCTGGGGATGGTATGGATCGAACCCAGAGCCACATCGATGCCAGGAAAGCGCTTCACCACTGGGCTACACCTCCAGCCCATTTCCAGCGCTTTAACCAACCTCTCCAGATGACATCTGTGCATGTTATCACCATCGGAAACCAGAGTTTCTTAGAGAGTGGTATCCAGAACCACCAAGAGGGTGGGGGAAGGAGGCAACAGGTAGACTCTGTCCTCCCCACTAGCACACAGATCTAATTGGTATAAAGCCAAAGAAATGCTACCTCTAAAAGCTCACGTAGAAGGATGAATCAACGTAAAACACTCCATGATCAAAGTTATAAAAACCACAAAGTATTCATGAGTCTTGTCCATAAATGTGTTTCTTATTTAGTTACCAAAAGTGAGGCTTAATAAGAATGACCTGGGGAAATCTGTAGGCTAAAAACAGTCTACTGAGCCCTGCTCCAGAGGGTTAGTTTTAGAAGGTCATAGTGGGGCCTAGAAATCTACATTTTTCAGGAGCTCTCTGATTGGTTCAGATATGATACGTGCTCACTGTAACTTAAAGATCACAGCAAATGGAAAGAGCTCTCTCAAGCTGGATCTGGGCTCAAGGGGCTAGCTCTTTCCCTCAAATGACTTACTCTGAGCCTCAGTTTCCCACAGTGTTAAAAGAGGGAAGACACCACGTATGCCCTGTCAACCTCACAGGCTGTGCACAAGCCTCAGATGAGGTCGTATGTGTGAAAACACTTGGCAGATTACGAATGTGTACAAATGTGGAGAAGTGTCACATTATCACACCCAAGAGAAAAGATATTGGGAAGAGCCTGACTGATTTTCAGGCTCAGCAACAGCTTCTAACCACCCTTAGCAGGCTTCAAACTCTGCACTTAAATTCTTACTAAGCACTCTTTCTCCTGGTCAATCGGTTTTGCTTGTGATTGCCTCATTTTAGGTCAGTTTCCACTTTTCAGGGCTTTGAGCTGCTCTCAGCTGACTATTTTCAGAGGCACAGTTATTGCCTTTGATATGGGACTAATGAAAAAAAGGTCCTTTCCCTCTAGATCCATTCCTGGCCTGTCCCTTCAGAGTGTCCTGTGTTTGGGATTGTCTTTCTAACATGAGTCTAAGTCACAAAACTGCCTATGCAGCCAGGCACACCCTTGTAATCCCAGCATTCTGAGAGGCTGAAGTAGAGAGATAACGAGTTCAAACCCAGCAGGACCCTCTCTCAAAATAAAAAAGGCCTGAGAGTGCAGCTCGATGGTAGAGTGCCTGTGTAAGCATTCGTGAAGCGCAGTTCGATCCTGGCACTACAAAAGCCACACCCAAAACAGGGGCTGTCGTGGCTGTTGAACACTCCCTGCAAGATCCACCTGTCAAAGGCTCGGTCTCCAGCTGGCGCTACTGGGTGAGAAGTGGCCTTAGGTCATCAAGGGCATACCTCAGAGAGGTTTGTGGGATGCCGGTCTGTCTCCCTGACCCTCTCTCAGGCACGAGAGAGGGTGATTTGCCACACACTCCTGCCATAATGTGCCCACAACAGGGGCAACTCATCGTGGACTGAGACCTCTAAAACTGTAAGCAGGAGGTGAACTTCTAAGTTGGTTACCTCAGGTTTTTGTTATAGTAATAGCTGACTAGCACAGTAGGTCCTCCTAAAGAATACCGCTTGGCACTGTATGATTAGTGTCTGAAATGTACAGTGTACAGTGGCAAGTGCAGCACATCAGTAACTGGGAGGGAAAATTGCTCCTCTCCCTTCATCCGCCCCACCATCGGTCACGGGCTACAACCATAACCACGGAGGTGACAGCTAAGGGAATTCTATTTGCAAATGACTTCTCCCTTTTTAGTAAAAACACACAAAGCTTGCCAAACTTGGGGATATGTTAATCATGAAAGGTCAAGAACAGCCTAAAGAAGAGGCCACACGAGAAAGAACATTTTTCTTCCGCTAGACAAGCGATCTGGCTGCAAGCTATGGCTCTCTCCAGCCCGCAGCTGTTTTCTGGCCCCGCTGCTCTCAGCGGAACGATGGACCCACCACTCTCTCCTCCCCGAGCTTTCTTTGGGGTTCTGCTCTGTAAAGTGCCCGCCATCAAATGGCCTTGGGCATTTTCAGCGGCAGTTCCCATCAGTTAAAAGGACAGGAAAGGAGACTTTAATCCAGGCGAGGCAGACTACGTTTTCATTGGATCACAGCCTGCCGGGGATGGACTCCTTTTCAGGACAAGGAGCTCTTCTCTAATGGTCTAAGAAACGCTAAAGAGCATGATGTCTCGTCACTCCTGGAGAGCCCCGGGGAGTGAAATCCCAGTACTGTCTCTGTATTTTGTGTGCGGCCAGGGCTCAAATTCAGGGCTCACACACACTAAGCAAGCGCTCAATCAGTGTGGCGCCATCCTATTAACCTCTAAGAAACTCTCACCCTCTGTAGGAAGCAGGTGGGAAAACACAGCCTGCTGGTTCACCTAAATTTTGTTTAGCTTTTGCCCAGACTCCAATAATCACACACCTAGTGCTTCCTAGACTCAAGGTAGTATAAAGGAGAAAGAAAAGAGCAATTACTAGTACCAACTGGGCAAGTGTTTTCCTTCACAAAATTTTAAATCATCAGCTTGCCATTCTTTGCCTTAATAATCCCCAGATTGGCATTCTGCTTTAATTGTAGTGTGGTGTGGCCTGGGTCATGGGTGTTAAGAGCTCCCCAAGTGACTAATGTGCAGCACAGCTGGAGAATCTCTGACCTCGCTTCTACTCTTTCTTAAGGAAATCTGCCGCATAAATTACTTTGCAGCCTGGAAGGCTCAAGACTTGGCCCTGTGGGGTGTCTCTCACCTAGGCTCCTGCAACACCTGGAACAGCCTCTTTTCCCAGCACTCCTTCCCGGGAGTCTGGGACACCCCTGGGAGACCAAGTCCCCACTCACCCCAAGCCCCTCCCACAGCCCCAGAACTTACCCCACCATGCGCTAAGTACGAACTGAATTAATTTTCTACTCGGACGTTTCATTTGACTCTTTCCGAACGTCCAGTTTACTTCATCTGGTGAAAATGTAGTTCTCTACTGCTGATTTAATCACATTTTCTCCAATTTCATGATCATTGGATCACATTTTAGAAGGAAGCGCCTGTGCTATTTTATGTTTTGTGAAACTGTCAGTTGAAGGTCTTGAAATGTGATTTGTCACAAGAAAAGTTTAAATGACTAGACCTGGTTCAGGCCTTCCCTTGTGAAACCGTGTATTTTCATTTCGGTCTCCATAGGCTTAAAAACTGGCTTTTCTCTTATAAAAAGACAATTTATGTTTTGTAAAATCTGCTTTATGAAATCAAACAAAGGCAAATAAATAAAAGTGTCTCCTTTTTGCTTGGTTAATATAGATTTATTGAAGGGACTCATATACATTTCCAAGGTTGTATCATGTTTTATTCCCAAAATGTAGACAAAGGAACAGATTCACAAACACAGGCCCCCTGTAACATCCAGAAGAAGCCAATATGTAAGGCTGGGCGGCGGGGACCTCAGAGTCACGGTAATTGTCCCCATTTTTCTGGCCCAGCACTTCTAGTTGGGACGCCCACAGACTTGCTAATGCGCCGCTTTGTAACCCGCGGCGCCGCGTGAAAGGCGGGGAAGGTAACCTGACTGCGGAGCCGGGACGGCGCGGGAGGGGCGCCTGCCTGGCCAGTGGGGAGGTCGGACGCGCAGCGACGCAGTCACCCCACCGACCTCGGACCACCGGCCCGATTCAGAGGCGGAATGTGGGCGGGCAGACGCCTCGGGCGCCCCAGCCGAGCTTAACCCTGTGCGTGCCCGCGTGGTGGGACTCAGGGAGCCTTGCTCCTCGCACCGAGCTCCGAGCTCCTCCAGGCTCACGGGACTGAGCTGCGACCTCTATGCGCACGCATGATTATTTTTTTGGAATCGCTATTTTTAAAAATCTCAACATTTAATCACGGTTGTTTACTTTTCAAGGAACTGCATATTCTCAACCTCCGTTCTGGTAATTTACACTCTAAAGTGATGGTGTTGGAAGTTACTGATGGCGCTAACAAAAGGAACCACAACCAGACTTAGTGACACAAGCCTGTAATCCCAATACTCTGGAGGCGGAGTCAGGAGGATTGCTGCTTTTTCTAGGCCAGGAGCTACATCGTGAGTGCAAGGCCAGCCTGAACTAGAAAGCAAGACCTTGTCTCAAACAAAAAAAATAGGCAAGGGGTTGGGAGAGAGGCTGGCGGAGACCGTGCCTAGACAGGCTAAAACTGCAGATCATCAGAGTCCATGTTTGCAGCACCATATGGGCCCTCTGAGACACTGGCACGGCCAGAGCTCTCCTTTCATTCAATAGATATGAACCTATATTTTTGAGAGGTGTTTCACCTGTCGGTTCACTTTTCAGTGTTCCTGCTTTCTCGGTTCACAAGTCCTTGGGTAGAAACGGACTTCCTGCCAGAGCTGTGTATTAGGCACAAGGCTACCTGCTAACCTCCCAAATTTAAAGACCCAATCCAAGTTAATAGTTAGTGACTCTTGGAGAGCACATAGCAGCTAGCTCTTCTGTTGAGGCCATAGAGCACTACCAACCATCCCCACCTAGGAGTCAGAGAATCAAATCAGTGCCAAACCAGTGGTTTCCACGTGTTTAGAATCCCCAGACCAATAAATCTAACACATTTTGAGACAAAAGGTCATCACTTTATTACTTTGCCAAGTGGGAACATTAAACTTTTAAACTATCGTCTGTAATACTAGCATCATCTTTCTTTTAAAAAAGAAAGGATATTTCAAACCCGACTCCTTCCACCTCTATTAAAGATTCGGAAGGCTGTAATCTAAGAATAGCCTTTAATCTGATTAATTTAGCACTATCACAATTCACTAGGTTGACCTTAATTTTCTCACTTTAAGGGAGGTTGATGTAAGGGTCATCATGAACCGACTGAAGGCTTGTCCACCTAGGTCAGTATCATCATTTTACCAATAAGGTGCTGATTCATCAGACTCATCTTTATGACGAGTTACTATGACGGAGTCTGTAAGCCAAGATAGAAGGTATTACACCCACCTGACAAACTCGCACACTGGCGTCCCCTACTCACGGGGGAACCCTGAGGCATCTAGAAGACTGTAGATGCAGGACTGGTAGAAAGTCACACTGAGCATAAACAGTGGATTCCTGAGGATGGAAGAGGTATTAGGAGAGAGTGGTGTTCAAGGTCTGTGGTCTGACAATGGGACAGCTGTGCAGCACTGGAAAAACCTTGGTTCAAGTTCTAGCTTTACTCTGTGTCCTTGGGCTGGGGATTTAGCTCAGCGGCAAAGCGCCTGCCTAGCAAGCGCAAGGTCGTGAGTTCGGTCCCCGGTACCGGAGAAAAACCAAAAAAAAAAAAAAAAAGGAATACTCTGTGTCCTTGGAGAAGTCACTAAGTATCTCAACCTGATTCCTCAGCCGTGTAATGCTGCCTTACAATATATACGCGAGGATGTATAAGAAAATGCTTTGTAGATTACTACTGAGAACATATAAAGAACTCAAAAAAATCAGACCTCCCAAATTTATTTATTTATTTATTTTATTTATTTTTTTTTTTTTTAGGAGATTATCAAGAGTTGTTGTATTATA
Source organism: Chinchilla lanigera (assembly GCF_000276665.1). NCBI lineage: Eukaryota > Metazoa > Chordata > Mammalia > Rodentia > Chinchillidae > Chinchilla > Chinchilla lanigera. The sequence goes on along the minus strand of NW_004955425.1, from coordinate 1,397,780 downwards.
CTTTGGTATCTTCAAAGTGGCTTCTAAAGAAAATAAATAGAGCTATACATGAGTGACCTACTGAAAAATCATTAACACTTCTCAATGGTTGTTGTAGGAAACACATAATAATAAACATACATCCATTTATGAAATAGGATAGGAACATTACAAACTTTACACAGTTATGGATAGATTAGTAGGAAAATATCAATGGCTGCTGTAATACGTGGTGGTATCTTCAGAGTGGTTTCTCAGGAAGACAGAGATATGCAAGAGGGACCTATTAAGGAGTTACAGCCTAAGGGTTGTCAAAAATAGCATATTACCTCCTCACCAGTGACTCCTTTCACTGAGGTGTGATGGCTGGAAGGAAGGCCAGGATTGAAAAGAAGGACCGAGAGACTTGCACCTGTGTCTAGCAACAGGCTGTTTTCTTGTTCCTCCATAGTCATGATTACCCAGGGCTCCTCGATGGAGGTGACGGTCCGGCCAGAGGGAGAAGGCACACCATGCCCCAAGCCCTCTCATTCCTGTTGGACTAACTGGTAGCATGGGTCTGAGCTCTGGGGCCTCCACCTCAGAGGGCAGACCGATCTCCAGTGCAGACCTCCCAAATTTAAAGACCCTATCCAAAAACGGGCATCTGAGATGAATATACATGTCTCAGAGGAAGAAGCACAAACAAATAAATGTATGAAAAAATGTTCAACATCATTGGTCATTCAAGAGATGCAAATTAAAACAACACTGAGATTCCATCCCACCCCAGAAAGAATGGCCATTATCAAGAAATCAATCAATAACAAATTCTGGAAGAGCTGTGGGGAAAAAGGAATCCTTCTCCACTGTTAGTGTAGACTGGTGAAACCACTGTGGAAATCAGTGTGGAGGTCCCTTAAAAACCAAGGACTATACCAGGAAGCATAACAATCAACAACAAATGCTGTTTTACTTCTTGCACGGTTCTGGCACAACATAAACTAAAACCTTAAACATCCACTTTTGTGTCAGCATTGTTTATTTATTTATTTATTTATTGGTACCAGGAATTGAACTCACAACCTTGTACTTGCCAGGCAGATGCTATGGCACTGAGCCATATTTCTGGCCCCAGATAGCAGTGTTTAGACCCAGGGAAATGTTTCTTCAGATTTCTTAGGAGATTTTTTTGTTTCTTTTTCATACCAGAAATTGAACTCAGGACCTCGTGCTTGACTGGAAAGTGCCGTGCCGCTGAGCTATATCCCCAGCCCATTTCATATTTCTTGACCTGTGTCCTCCAAACAAAAAGGTAACTGAATGCTCCTGATGTTGGCAATTGATTTATTACAGTACGAGGAAGAATTTGCCAGCAGAAACCCTTAGGTTACAGAAGACGTAAATTAACTTGTCAAGTGTTTCCTCTCAGCAGGAATCCAGCAGATTCCTGTACTGTACTGTACTACTGTATTTCTGAATAGTGCCAAGAGGCCACTTTCTTGCTTCTCTCCTGTGCCCACAGCCCAGGTTATACTCAGATTCGTGATCCTCCTACCTCACTCTCTCAGCACTGGGATTATAGGCATATGCCACTGCACTCTGCTAAAAAATGTACATTTTTAAAATAAAGACCATCAAATTTAGTTGGGTGTGGTGATACAGTACATATAATCCAAGCTACTTGGGAGACTGAGGCAGCCTGGGCAATTTAGCAAGACCCTGTCTTCAAGTTAAAAAATAAAAAGCATTGTAGCTCAGTGTTCCCCGGGTTTAATCCACAGTATTGCCAAAAACAAACAAACAAACAAACCACTAAATTGTACGCACACCAAATATTATTACATTTATTTATTTGTCTATTTACTTTGCAGTGCTGGTGATCAAATGGAAGGCCTTGAGCATGTTAGCCTAGCATTCTTACCACTGAGTATAATCTACCACTAAGCCACATCTCCAGTCTCATATTCTAGTTTTTATCCCTTAGTTCTGAGTACTAACCAGCATTGTAATGGGAGCCTGGCCTGTTGGCACACACCTGTAATTCCAGCACTCAGGAGCTCAGAAGGCTGAGGCAGGAGGCTCTTGAGTTTGAGGCCAGTCAGGGCCACAGAGTGAGTTCAAGGCCAGTCTGGAATACAAAGCAAGATGATATCTCAAAAAAAAAAAAAAAGTTGTAATACCAAAATGAAATTCAGTATAGAAAAGCAACTGAATGGGAGAGAGGGGTGTAGCAAGTTTCAAAGTGGCCTGTTTAGTTTAGATTTTTTTTAAACTGTAGGATATGATTGTATTAAATATGCAAACAGGACCCTGGAAATTTTTTATTTAGTGAAGATTCAGTTACTTATCAAAATTAATTTTGATTAAAAGTTAATCCTATCAATCTGCAGCTTGAACAAGTAGATGAAAAAGTTTGCACCTCCAAATTAGTGTCGTTATTGTTATATTGGAGTTAAGCCCAAGGTCTCAGATATGCTAAGCAAGTGCTCTACCACTGAGCTGCATCCCCAACACTCCAAATTCTAACTCAGTGGAGATGGAATGACAAAGCAAAGCAATAAGAACAAAAAAGAATTATTCCTATTAAATCACAACTCAGCTCAAATGCTACTTTGGACTGTTTATTGGGAAATGAAGAAATTTACATCCATGAAATTGGCAAGCTGGATAAAGAAGAAGAGAACCCTTAAGCTTTACATAGTGGACAAGCACCCTGGGAAATGGGCACCACAGCATTCTGGCAGCAAGAAAATGTGTCAAGCAAAACAGAATTTGATTCAAATGAATGATTATCCAATTTTCCATTGAATAAACATAGCAGAAAGTTTAATATTTCATTTTACATCAAATTCCTGCAGATGGAGAAACTAGAAATTAGTTTTCATACGCTAAGCACAAAGACATAATAATCTGCAGCTACTCTTCTTAGGTTTCACAATCAAATTTAAGATTAGCTTTGATCAGTGAAGAAACTTGTGAAAGAACACATTTAAATTCCTCTTAAAAGAATACGACTGTTACTTGTTCATTAAGGAAGGAAGAAGGGGAGGGAGAGAGAGAGAGGGAGAGGGAGAGGTAAAAAGAGAAGTTGGAAAAGAAAATGCCCTGTGTGGGAGTCTGGTAGCTAGTGCTTGTAATCCCAGTTCTCTGGAGGCTGAGGCAAGAGCATTTCGAGTTCAAGGCCAGCTTAAGCTACATATGGAGACCCGATTTCAAAAACAAAACAGAAACTATGACAGTGTCTTAGTTACTTTTCTCACTGCTAATATAAAATACCCAGCACCCAAAATTAAAGGAGGAAAATTTATTTAGCTCACAGAGTGTAGAGGTTTCAGTTTGTAGTTGGCTGGTCCCAAGGCGGAGTGGCATGGCAGAGAAGCATGGCAAAGGAGCATCACGGGGGAGAAAGAGTTCATGGTGGGCAAAAGACAGCAAAAACAAGCAACCAGTAACAAGGCACAACAGTTGCTTCTTTCTGCCCCTTTTGTATTCTAGCTAGGCTACCTGGTTTAGATGGGTGCCGAACCAATCAGTGGACTAGTCCTAGTACCCTTAATCCTAGCACTCTTAATTCTAGCATTGCACCATGAGTCAATTACACACTCTAGATCCAGCCACCTCTGAAAAAGCCCCACCTATGACCACATGAGGCTTTGAGGAGACATCTAGACACAAGCCATAATGAACAGCAGCATGCAATTACTAGAATTTAAAAAAAGACTGAATAAACAGCAATTGATAGATTCACAAGGACAACTAAATGACAATATAAAACACTGATGTGACAGTCCTAAAATGATAATACATATCCATGCTTAGCCACATATTTTGACAATTTTTATGGCACTAGCAGCACAATATTTACATGACACTACAGATAATAATTTACAGAAAACAATGGGAAATTTCTAGATTTAGTAAAAATTATTTCAAAAAATACAATAGTCAAACATGAAAGAAAATTTAGAAAAATAAATGATCGCTGTGTAGGATGAAGAATTCAAACTGAAATTATTTACTGGGCAGTAAAGTAAGAGAAAATCATAACTGTGTTTTGAAAAAGTGAGTAATACTCAGTTCAGCGAGTCTGTAATAAGAACAAAAGTCCTGTTGAATAAGTAACACTTATTCATACGGTGATCTGACACAGGAATCTGACAGAAGATGTAAACAAGAAAACCAAATTAGTGTTTCATTCATTGCACACCTATGGTTAAAAAACATAAATTCTGCTAGGTGAGATGGCACAGACCTGTCATCACTCTGGGAAGCTGAAACAGAAGGATTGCAAGTTCAAGCCCAGACGAGGCAATTTAACAATTCAGTGAGAACTTAAAGTTTATAAAGGGTTGGGGTTGTGGCTCAGTGCGAATCTCCTGGATTCAGTGCTGTACCACATACACACAAAAAACATCCAAAGAACTAGAAGAGAGAGGCTGGGGGTGTAGCTCAACAATAAGCCACTTATCTGCCCCCCAAAACAGTTTTTTAAAATAATGACAAATAAATAAGGACTCTTATATCTAAAGCAGATTGTACTATATGTATTTTCCTATTAATGGTGTTTATAGAAATCTATTTTTGAAATTGATCTCTGGGGAAATGCAAACGAAAGCAACACTGCAATGCTATCTCATCCCAGTCAGAAAGAATATTATCAAGTATATAAAAAATAAAGCCAGGTGTGATGGCTCACGCCTGTAGTCCCAACACTTGGGAGGCTGAGGCAGGAGGATCATTGTGAGTCTGAGGCCAGCCTGGGCTACATAGTGAGTTCAAATCCAGCCTGCACAACAATGTGAGATCTTGTTTCAAAGAAGGAGAAGGAGAGAAGAAGGGGAAGAAAAGGAGGAAGAAGAAGACAAAAATTAATAAATATTGGGGAGGCTGGAGCAAAGATAGGAATCCTTCCACACTGCTGGTGCGAATGTCAGTTAGTATAGCCACTATGGAAATGACTATGGAGGGTTCTCAAAAGACTGAAAATACCATTTGATCCAGCTATACCAGGCAAAGAAATGCGAGTCAGCATCCTATGGAGTTACCTGCATATACATGTTTACGGCCACACAATTCACAATACCAAGATATAGACCCAGCCCAGATACGCACCAACATGAATGGATAAAGAAAATGTTGTACATGTACACAAGGGAATGTTATTCAGCCTTGCGAAGAATTAACTTCTGTTAATTACAGGAAAAATAGATGGCTGCTAGGCATGGTAGTGCACATCTGTAGTCCCAGCACTCGGGAGGCTGAGGCAGGAAGATCATTGTGAGTTCGAGGCCAGCCTGGGCTACAAAATGAGCTCAAGGCCAGCCTGAACTGCACAGTGAGACCCTGTCTCAAAACGACAAAAAAAAAAAAAAGTGAACAAAATGACTTTTCCCTTTAAAAAGTCCATCTGTATATAAATATTTCATTGTTACACCATGATATCTATTAGTGCTGGATACATACAATATATTTCCCGGCTCCTGATTTCAATTCACTGCTGTGGATTGAACCCAGGGCCTCATACATACTAAGCATGTACTCTACCACTGAACTCCCCCCATAGCCCCTTGACTTTATATGAAATGAGAAATTCTTTGTCTAAACCAGGTGGAGCATAATAAATAATCCTTCCTCCCCCCCAAAAAAATGTTGCTCAAACAATTAGACTTAATCTAGTTCAGATAAAAAATGCATGACATAAGTGAAAGGGCAGAACATCCTTAAATAAAGAGCAAATTGGTGTTGGTGGAAAATGAAATTAATGGTAAATTTACACTATCTTTTTTTCTTGAAAAATTGGGTTTATTGATTTTTAAATTGCCCATAGTTGTTACAAAAAGTTCTTTTTCTTTTAAGCAAATTCATACAACGAAAGAGAGACAGTGACAGTTAGTGACCAGCAAGAGAAATAATAATTACATTCATCTTACTGTGCCTGTGTGCCAGTTCTGGCCAGGTACCTATTTGATGTATCACTTGCTATTAACAGTGTTATCAAAAGCTCATGGGGTTAGCGATATAGCTCAGGGGTAGAGATTGCTTGGCTAACATGCATGAGATCTTGGGTTCAGTTCCCAGTACCACAAAAAAAAAAATTATTCCAACAATATTTCATTTTTAAAGGAGTAAGAAAAAATAAAAGGAATGAGAAAAAAATTTAATATCAGAGAAACTTTGTTACTTAATTTGTTTTTTGTTTTGGTTTTTTTTCCAGTACCAGGAATTGAACTCATGACCTTGTGCTTGCCAGGCAGGCACTGTGCCACCGAGCTAAATCCCCAGCACCTGTCACTTAATTTGAATGAAAATGCACATAACATATAAACAAAAGTAGCATTTCAATAAAACAAAAAAACAGCCATGCTTAGTGGCACACACCTGTAATCTCAGCACTCAGAAGGCTGAGGCAGCAGGATCACAGCGAATTCAAGGCTAGTCTGGGCTACATAATCAGGTTCAAGGCCAGCCTGTGCTATACAGCAAGACCCTGTCTCAAAAACAAAACAAAACAAAAAAAGGAACAAAGTAAATGATTGCATGACTTTGAAGGAAAATATTAAAATATAAATAACCTTGAAGCTAATTTAGCCAGGTGCAATAGTGCACGCCTGTAATCCCAGCACTCGGGAGGCAGGAGGATCATTGTGAGTTCAAGGCCAGCCTGG
>NW_004955425.1:1388868-1390344 GCF_000276665.1 Chinchilla lanigera | reverse complement strand
TTGTCTTTTTGAGATAGGGTTTTCACTATGCAATTCAGGCTGAACTTGAACTCACTTTGTAGCCCAGGCTGGCCTCAAACTCACAGTGATCCTCCTGCCTCAGCCTCCTGAGTGCTAGGATTACAGGCGTGCACCACCCCCAGCTCACATGTGCATTTTTGAGGCCAATCAGAGGATTACTGCTTTCAGTAGATGATAAACAGTGGTAAACTGTGCTTATAGTGAGAAAAATTTTTTCATATAAATATCAGGAACCTAGTTACATTGAATCACTTTTTTAGAGCATATCTCTTCTGGGAGTGCAATAGCCCAGGCTACTTCCAGCCTCCTAAAACCATTGATTTTAGGAAAAAATTCAATACCTCTGTTCCCTTTTCTTTATCTAAAACTGGTAGCATGTTCTGGCTCAGAAAAAGAAAAAGGTAGTGCAGAGGAAGAGAGATTCGTTTCCTAACCACTGCAAGGTTCATCACTGCCTTTGCTCTATCCAAAAAATGCTGGCAGTGGAGGATCAGTTGTTTCCCCTCATGATCCCACTACTGACCGGGAGCTGAAACTCCCTGCTGCCGCCCATCACCACGAAAGAACATACAACTGTGAATCACCCGAATTTACTGGACTGGGATAAAGAATGCAGGTGAAAAGATGCACAGGGCAAGGTACGGGGAGGAATGGGGAGCTGCTGTGCCCTCTCTCAGCCCCACTCCCTCCAGGAGCCTCTACGCATCCAGCATGCTGGGCGCTCTGTTCCAGCATTCAATATTCACCAAATAGCAAGAACTTCAAGTAGGCTAGGCTACAATGGCAAACTTTCAGGTAAACAGTAAAGGGATCAGGAGAGTAATGCTTGTATTTTCTGTAAAACTGCATTGCCAAAATAACACACCAGTGTGTCTGAACTATTTTCTAAATAAAATCAAATTTCAAGATCAGTTAGACAATTCAAACAGCACAGTTGTTAAAAGACCGTCAAATTCTCTTACCCTCCCTCCCCTCTCACAGCCTAATAGCTGGTCCGTTGAGGCTGATTATCCCCCCTTGCAAATACCTTAACTGTCCAGTTTTCCATATACAGCCTTCTTTCTTTTAGGCTCGCATGCCCTCACCATACACTGAAGTCCTCCTTCATTCTGGATGCTTCACTAAAAATTTTTGCACCAGCCATTCACAGTTACACAAAATGGTTTTTACATGGAGACCACCATACGGACAGATGACAAACTCCTGGGCCCTTCCCCTGTTACTCGGTAAAAAGCATGCTTTGTCTTTTCTCCTGAGGCAGTCAGGGACTGAAAACCAGTTTTTGCTAAAAATCAGGACTCTCTACTTGGGCCTACAGATGCCTAATGGGTAATAAAAGAAGGATAAATCTTGACCTTTATTTTGTAGAACTCTGGGTCAAACATTTCCCAGCTCTGCATACAAACATGTTAGTCATTTAAATAATATCTGATGGAAAGTTGGTTTTAAAAAAAA
>NW_004955425.1:1381247-1387022 GCF_000276665.1 Chinchilla lanigera | reverse complement strand
CGCCACCACTTCTGGCATTATCCTCCAACTAAAGATACCAGGATAAGTGATTCACAGGGACATGGAGCTACACCCGGAAACCTCCATTCCCTAACCTAGGGTCACCTTGGATTCCAGCTGCACACAACTGACACTGCTCCAAGCAGAGACAGTCATCTCCCGGAAGCCAAGCTGTCCCTCAAGTTAAGAGGATTCCTCCAGAGCTATGGAAGCAGGACTGAGAAAGTGATCAGCCAGACCCTTGCCCACGTGGCACCCAATAGAACCGTACTGCATTCTTTTATGAACCGGCCAGCCCGACCCACCTCTGCAGACCTGTTCCCTCTCCACTTTTTCCGACCCAAATTTTTTCCTACATCTTACTTACCTTTGTCAGGGGACTGGCTTATGTTTGTCAGAGCTGGCCTCCCCTTTATTTTCTCTCTTTAAATAAAATTTTTTCCTGTCAGTTCATACTGTTGGGTCAGTTTTAATTTCCATTATCACTAAAGCAAGGACTCATGCTAGCTTGGTAACCATTTCATCTTCCGAATTTTCCTGAGGATTTAAGGGAGCATCAAACCCATCTATAAATCTGGTTGCACGCTTGGGTACCCATGCGATTGAGACTGGTGGTGCGAGCTAAGGAATTAAAGACAGGACTATCCTAAATATCCTCTTTCCTCTTGGCACAACTGCTGCTGGCGAGTTTACAAAATGTTCCAGTCTTCTATGTGCCTGTGTGTGTATAGTTTTTTATTTGCTTTCCCTTTTTCTTTTTTCTTTTTTTTTTTTTTTAATGGAGAGCATTCCTGAGCCTTGGACAATAACGGGAAGGGGCCAGAAGAGAGGAAACAGCTATCACTAAATGCTCATGTTTCAACCTTGGTACTATCAAGGAACACTATAAGAAAGTGGTTAAGCACAAACTGACGTCTCACCCTCCTAGAAGTCCCACACCACCAGTCTTCCCTTCACCTCTCTCCTCACATCTTACAATCAGTGCAAAAGGCTCTGTCCTGATTTGGAGAAGAACTGTTCACATTGCAATCATTGTGCTTGGGAACAAAGGAACATGTGGATCAAAGGCTTGGGGTCTTCAGCCCCACTGCGATCACGTGACCGCCCAGCTCAAAGGCAGCCCTGTTAACTAAAGGGCTGGTTGGAAGCTTCTGGCCTTTTAAGGGGAGGCCATGTAGTTACCTAGAAACAGCCCCCACACACACACACCACATCTTTTGCGCTGTTTTGCAGAGTGCTCCCAACACTCCTTCCGGAGACTGTTTAGCCATTGCACGTGGTACCCCGTGATGAGAGTGAAACTTGCAGCTCCGCACCCTTCTAGCCCCCAGTTTTAATTTGGTTTTCCACTAGAACTTTAGAATTGATTTGTCTATCCTCATATTCTAAAATTCTATTGGTAGTGTGACTGTAATGAAATTTCAACTTATATATTAACTTAAGGAAAATTCTCATTTTTTTAAATGTTAAGGCTTCTTATCTATAACAACAATAATGAATACATGTTTTAATTTGTTTAAGTCTCTTTTTTGTTCTCAGAAGTGTTTCTGGGGCCAGGGATATAGCTCAGTGGCACAAGTGCCTGCCTGGCAAGCGCAAGGTCCTGAGTTTGATTTCTGGTACCAAAAAAAAAAAAAAAAAAAAAAAGGAGTATTTCTGTATTCTTCATATAGCTGTCCTATATTTGATACTGAGTTTACTCTTAGGTGTTTTACCTTGCATTGTTATTACTGAATGGTATCTTCCATTGGATTTTCTAACTGCTTATTACCTACGTACAGTGGTCACCCAACACTCTTTTGGGGTATTGGTGAGAGTGAATCCAGGGCATCACATATGTCAGACATACAGTATACCACTGAGCTACAGCCCCAACCCTCAGTAATTTCAATATGGCTAAAGTAGGTATCTTGCTTTAAAAAGGAGAGGAAGATTTTGGTCTGCTTTTATGCCTGCTTTTAAAGTCTGAAATAAGAAATAGTAGAATGTGATGATCCAGCTGTCACAGGGGGGGTCTAAACTTGGGGTAAGTTCATCAGAGCCCTGCAGTTATAACCTGTGATCAGGAGCTAAAGCAAATCATTCTGAAAGCAACTGAGCTGAGAGGTGGTCCCCTCTCCAAGACCACATACAAACTTCCGGACAGAAACATTCTCATTTAAAGTCTTCTGGACTGAAGGAGATCCTATAACCCACTACGCTTCCACATTAGGAATTTGAGGATTGATATTGCTCTCATCACCATATAACTCTGTCTTCTACAACTACACATAGCTTGTTTATTTCCTTCTTCCCTCCTTTCCACCCACCCTCCTTCCTTCCTTCCCTCCCTCCCTTCTTCCCTTCCTTCCTTCCTTCCTTCCTTCCTTCTTCCTGGTGCTGGGAATTGAACCAAGCCTTGCACATGCCAAGCAAATGCTCTAGAGCTGAACTCCAGCCTGGGCTACATAAAGAGATCTTGTCTCAGAAAAGATAAATGGGGGCTGGAGACATAGCTCAGCAGCACAGCGTGACTGCCTGGCAAGTGCAAGGTCCTGAGTTTGATCCTTGGTACCAAAAAAAGAAGAAAAATTTAAGCTCCCTTTAGGTGCCTGTACTGGTAGACAAAAGGAAATGGGAACCTTAACAATGTATGTATTACATGCTTGCAATATACCAGGCATTGGGCTTTATGTGACCATCTCCTTTAATCCCTTCAATAACCATCTGGGGAAAGGACTATTATTATTATTTTCCCTGTTTTACAGATGGGAAAACTGAAGCTTAAAGAGATGAAGTGAATTGTCCAAGGTTATACAGCTATTAGTGCTAACACGGAGATTTTAATCCACGTATGTTGAATCCCCAGCCTACACTCCTAGTAGCTTTTAGCGCTAATATATTTTCACAGGAGAGGGAAAAAACACCCAAATCACACCTTAACTAAACTGAAACATCAATCTTTATTTAACATTTTATAGTAGCCATGGGGGTGTGTGCTGTTCACATTGTCCGTTAAGTGAGCGCTTGACGTGAGGAGTGTAGTTAGCTGGCCATGTCCAGCAGGAACACCTTTAGAATCTACCCTAGCATTGTCACCAGTAGCATACTCCCGTTGGGCCACTCCCAGCCAATGACTATATCTGTAGAGGAGCTAGAACCAAGCCATTCCTGTCCAACACAGATCTCCCCACTGGGCAATCTCTGTGCCAGAACAACCCCACAGGCTTGGCTGAGACTCACTCAGAGCCACACAAAGCTAAAGCCATTCCTACCCGGTTCTCCTTCCTCCTCCTCAAACTGCACACCACTAAGAGGTTCTCCCCCTACTCCTGTGTCCTCTTTCTATCATCCACTGTGATATCTCTTTCCCCAAAGAGGTTATCATCTTTGTGGCTCTCCTATGGATTTTCTTAAATATTTCTATATATCTCTTTGCTTTAGGAGGGGACACAATGCTATATAGTCTGACCTGAGCAGCGATGAAGCTGGTTACCAGGTCATGTTATGTTATGGGTCATGAGCATGATCTCTGGTCAAGCACTCAAGAGATCAGTTAAGTTATACTGTACTCAGCTATAAAATATTCACTTGTCAGTTCAACTGCCTTGTTAATATATTCTTTGGTTACTACCCCTGTTTCCTTTCCTGTACAGGAGACATAGAAAGCTATTTAATATGTCTATATTTCTGTCAATCCTGACTACCTAGTGTTATGGGCACACAGACTGAAACTTTATTACTATATTGCATTGGCTTTCAGGCTCCATCAATTGTAACACATGCCATTTTAAGGTGACATTTAGAGACTACATTTCATTCTTCTGTCATATGAAAGTGTGGCCCATATGCTGGTGAGTCGGTTTTCCACGAGATTATTCAGGAACCTAGATTCTTTCCCTCTCATTGCTCTGCCATTCTTAGGCTACTGCAGTCCTCCTCGGGGTTTAGGTTGAGTTGTTAGAACATCTATGTCCTATGTCTGAATAAGGGGAGAGGGGAGGAAACCCCAGGCAAGCAGAAAAGTTTAAAGTATATCAAAGTTGCACAAAATCACTGGCAAAAGTATAGTCCTTTGATCATCACAAGGAAGGCCAGAAAATGCCTCTGGCTGGATGGCATACCCCCAGGGAAAAAGGTAGACTGGACTCAGGGTCAATAACTAGCAGTTTTCCAGAAGAAGCAAAGAAGAAATCAGAGGTATATTCCTCCTCTTCTCTTCCTTCATGCTGGGAATCAAACCTAGACCCTAAAAACAAAGAACAAAAAACAAAAAACCCCAGAGCCTTAGGCACACAAAGCAGGTGCTCTGCCGCGGAGGTACCCCCAAGTCCAGCAGTGTCAGCCACATTGCACCGTGGAAAGCCTGGGATGGCCTGGGTTCTGTTCTAGCCCTGCCGTTATCTTCTCTCGCCTATGCGTTGAACGCTGTATCATTCTCTCTCTGAGTACTGTGTCAGCTGTAACCCACACATGCTGACATGTTCCAGGTTCATTTACATTCAGTCAGAATATTTTCTAATTTCCCTTCTGTCTTCCTTTTTAAGAAAGGGTTATCTAAACTTGTGTTTAATTTCTAAAGAATTGAAAATTTTCTAAATTTAATGCTTTACTTGACTTGTGGCTTAATTGTTTTTTGATTGAGGATTTATTTTGTGTTATTTAAGCTATTTTAAAATGTGTTATGATTTGTCTTATGGTCTAGAATATGGTCTATGTTGGCAATGTCGAATGTACATTTGAGAAGAATGTGTAGTCTTCTGTTATTAGACAAAAATGTCATTAGGTGTGGTTTGTTGATGACATTATTTAGGTCTTCTATATCCTTACAGATTTTGTTGTTCTGTCAGTTATTAAGAGAAATATCAAGGTCTCCAGATCTCTATTTCTCTTTTTGTTCTGTCTTTGCTTCATGTATTTTTTAGCACTCACACTTAGGATTGTTATTTTTTGTGAGTTGATTCTTTTATCTTTATATAATGGCAATCTTTATCCATTTATTTCAGTTGGAGTTTAATTTGTTGGATCTTAACTTAGCAATTTGTGGTAGGCAGAATAATGCCCCCCCCAGATGTCTGTATCTTAATATCCAGAACATGTATATATGTTAGGTTGCAAAGGTTGCTCACCAATTGATCTTGAAACGGAGAAATTACCCCAGGTTATTTGGATAAACTGTATTCATAAAGGTCTTTTTAAGTAAAAGAGGAAGTGAGAATATGAGAGTCAAGGAAAAACATGTAATGGGAACAGGTTGGAAGGAGATGACTGCCGGCTTTGATGCCGGAAAATGAGCAAGCTGTCAAAGCTGGAAAGGGCAAGAACACTGATTCTCCTCTGGAGCACACATTGCCTTGAAATTTGGTCTGTCTACTGCTTCTAGCTTGACCTTTTCAGGGACAGTTTTTTGGCCTTGAACTTTGTGTTGAAAATCAAGATGGGAAGTTTACCCCTGAAATATTATTTCAGCCAGCAGAATGCAGAAAATTAAGACACAGATTTTCAGCTGACAATACGCTCAGGCAATGAGATGTGGTAGAAAGCAAGCATTTTATATGCTTAACAGTATTCCTGTATGGATTTTCTTTCTGAGTTAAAAATGTAGCATAGCCAGGCATGGTGGTATGCATCTGTAATCCCAGCTGTTCAGGAGGCTGAGGGAGAGGATCACAAGTTTAAGGCCAGCTTGGGAAATTTAACAAGACCGTGTCTCAAAATAAGGTTAAAAAAAATTTTTTTTAATGGGCTGGAATGTAGTTCAATGCTTCCTGTGTTCAATCCCCAGGATGAAAGAAA
>NW_004955425.1:1375736-1381147 GCF_000276665.1 Chinchilla lanigera | reverse complement strand
GAAAGAAAGAAAGAAAGAAAGAAAGAAAGAAAGAAAGAAAGAAAGAAAGAAAGAAAGAAAGAAAGAAAGAAGGAGAGAGAGAGAAAGGGAGAGAAAGAGAAAGGGAGAGAAAGAGAGAGAAGGAAGAAAAGATAAGAAAAGAAGACTGTCAGCATACCAAGCACATTGTGATTACCATTTCTCACGTCTGCCATGCAAGTTTACTGTCAAATTGGACCGGTCTCTTAGATATCTTTTCCCAGTTAAATAAAATTCAAAGGAAAAAATGTCAATGGAAACAATATGCATAGGAAGGAGAAACACGTTTATATATAGTAACAATGGACTCATTCTTTCTGGCAGTTATCAGGGTTGGGGATATGTGGAAGGGCAGTGGTTGGAGAGGTTAATTATTGTTATGGTTGAATTGTGCCCTCTCAAAATTTAATTAGAGCCCTAAGCCTCCATACCTCAGAATGTGACCTTATTTACAAGAAGGATCATAGCAGATGTGATTAGTTATGATGAGGTCATAGTAGAGTAGCAGTAGGACTGGTGGTCTTATAAAAGGGGAAATTTATTTGGAGGCTGAGGCAGGAAGCTCGATTGAGCCAAGGGTTTGGGGCTCTGAGCAAAAGAGCAAGACCCCATTTTTTAAAAAGGGGGCTTGGATTATAGCTCAGTGGTAGATTGCTTATCCACCATGTGCAAGGCCCTAAGTTCCATCCCCAGGACCGCTACCAAAAGAGAAGAGGAGAAGGAGGGAGAGGGGGAAGGAGAAGTGTGATTTCAATTTTGTGATTACCTTTTATGTATTGAAAAAGCAGTTAAATGAAATTATACTTATTTTATATTCATATTTTGTATTATGTACCAAAATGAAAATGAAGTACATTTATTTCACCCGGGGAATACAGAAAGACCTCCAAAATATACTGTGTGAAAAAGTAAATGAAGAAGGCTGGGGATTTAGCTCAGTGGCACAGTGCCTGCCTGGCAAATGTGAACTCCTGAGTTCTAATATTATGTACTAAATAGTGTGTGCTAAAGGGCAATCAATATTCAAAATATCCTGTAATTTGTTCTTCATGAGTACCTTGCAAATAGTCTATTATTTAACCAAAGAGTAAAATATGGGCAGACGGAGCAACTTTCTCAAAGTAACCTGGAGTAAGTGGCAGGCAGAACTGGTATTCGTGTCAGCTCTGACTCTAATGTCATAGTTTACGTACATCACAGGAGCCACTGGAGCCACCTTGCACTAGAAGGAAGTGAGTGAGTCAGGAATGGTGGCACACACCTGTAATCCTGGCACTCCGGGAGGCTGAAGCAGGAGGACTACAGGTTTAAGCCCAGCCTGACAAGTTGGTGACTTAGCAAGACTCTGTCTCAAAATTTTAAAAAATTGTAAAAAAAAACCCAAAAAAACAAGGGCTGGGGATACGGCTCAGTGGAAGGCCTTGGGTTCAATCTCTAGTACAGAAAAAACGTAAGGAAGGAAGGAAAAGAAAGTGGGGTAAGGTGCTTACAAAATATAAGGAAGAGTAGAAAAAAGTCTGTAATTAAGATCTGAAAAATTTGTTTTTGCAGTACTGGACTCAGAGTCCTGGGCTGGGGAGACAGCTCAGCGGCACAAGCACCTGCCTGGCAAGTGCAAGGTCCTGAGTTGATTCCCAGTATCAAAAAAAAAAAAAAAATGAACTCAGAGTCCTCACTGAGCTTCATCCTCAGCTTCCCTTTAAGACAGTCTCACTAAGTTGCTAAATTGCCAGCGCTGGGTTTGAAATCTGACTCTGCTGCCTCAGCCTCCCAGGGTGCTGGACTACAGGCACCTATCACCGTGTCCTGAGAACATAAATGATAGTTTAACGTAATTTTTAAAATTTTTGCTATATTTTACTTTATTGTTTTGATATTTTTGAAACAGGGTCTTGCTCTGTAGTTCAGGCTGGCCTTGAACTCACTATGGAGCCCAGGCTGGTCTTGAACTCTTAACAATCCTCCTGCCTCTGCCTCCTGAGTGCTGGGATCACAGGTGTCTGCCACCACTCTCGGCATAAAGTTTTATCCTTCTTCTTTTTTTTTTTTTTCCAGTTTTTTGAGACAGGGTCTCGCTGTACTTTTCAGGTTGGCCTTGAACTCACAGCAACTCTCCTGCCTCAGCTTCCCAAGCACCGGGATTACAGGCGTATACCACCACGCTTGGCTAAAAAATCAAAATTACATAAAGCAACCTATGACAAACAAAATACTGAATTCTCAAATAAAGATGTGATCATTATTAGGTTTCCTGTAGCTTTTATGCTCTAATATAGTTTCCCAAAGCACTGTTACTGGTCAGGACTTTAATTAAAATGAGTCACTGACTAAAGTACCATTTTAAAAGGCTTCATATGCTGGTGGTGTGTGGGGTGAACTATAAAGAGTGAGCCTAGGGAACCACAAAGGTTGAAAAGGTTTTCCTTAGTGAAGACACTCTCCAGCAGTGGTGAACCTATAGCACGTGTACCATTATTTTTCTTGTAAGACAAAATATGTTCATGTCTGAGTTGTTTTTTCTCAGTACTCAGGCTTAATTGCAGTGTTGGCACTCTGTGATAAATAAGTGGGTTTGGGGTTGCAGTTTGGGCACTCGTCTCTAAAAGGTTTGCCGTCATTGCATCTATACATTGCATTTACGACCTTCATATGTTAACTAGCTCTATTTAAAACTGTGTACAGGTTCCACAGTGCTAGCAGTGTGCTTTAGAAACCTCAGGATTTTTTTTTTATCTTGGTACTAGGGATTGAACCCAAGGTCTCTGTACCAAGCGACATTCACAGCCTTTTTTGTTTTTTTGTGTTTCTTTTCTTTTTTTTGTACTGCTGAGGATCGAACCCAGGGTCTTGTGCATGCCAGGCCAGAGCTCTATCACTGAGCCACATTCCCCAGCCCTGTTTCTTGTTTCTGAGACGGGGTCTCACTAAGTCACGTTGCCCAGGCTGGGCTCAAACTTGCAATCCTCCTGCCTTAGCCTCTCAGAATGCTGAGAGTACAGGTGCACCCCACTATGCCTGGCAGAACGTCAGTTTTAACCCAGTCCAACTCCCTTCTATGTATGGACGTCGAGACACTTGGATTTAGCAAAATCATTCAAGAAACTGAAGGGAGAGGGGAAAAAAAAAAACTGATGGGACGATCTGTCCATTTCCCTCCCATTTCAAGCCGCTGATTCCTGTCCACCCCTCTTTCCTCCTAAGACAGAGTCCTGGCATAGCCTCTTTTTAGGAGTAAAGAAGCAGAAGGAACAGCCGCCTGTGTGCTTTTTCTTCTTGGAGGAAAGCTCATCCGACTACCAAAGGGAGCACAGAAAACAATTGGCAGTTCTTATAGAGAGGTAAAACCATGATTCTAGCCATAGTTCTAGACAGTGTAGTTTCATTCTCAATGCCCTTTCTGATGGCATTGCTTTGCCAGCCTTTTACAGAAACTACGTGTTGGTTCATATTCTTGGGGAGTGGTTTCCAGGTACCCTTAGCTGCTTCTCTTTGCTGGTGATGAATTTAATCTAAGGGTCAGTGTTACTCAGAATGTGATAGGAGTTTCCAGAAACCATGCTGGTCTGAATATCTTGAGACTGTGTGATACAAGACCATACAAAATAAGTATCAAGGCTGGGGATATAGCTCAGAGGGGATATAGCTTGCCTGGCAAGCACAAGGTCCTGAGTTCGATTCCCGGTACAAAAAAAAAAAAAAAAAGAAGAAGAAGTAGTATCAAATATTTCACATTTCTTGGAGGCAGGTCAAAAAAGAAAAAGTGAGGATAAAATTGTTGCATTTACTACTATGTTAAAAGGGGAAATGATGAGAACAGGTTAGGAAAAAGGTTATAAAAAAACTATACCTAGTGGGTTTAAATGTCCAGTGGGCTCAGGCTGATAATATAAATGAGTGAAAATTGATTGACCCAACTTTAAGATGTGGAAATGCTGAACTCTAGAAAACACACCTAGAAAGCGCCAGCCAACAGCCAGCAAAGGATTACCAAGGGGTGGGGGGCAGGGTGGATCCAGTGCTGCCAGAGCTTCCAATTTTTCAAAAGAACCAGAAATCAGGATCTTTGTATCAAAGCATCTAATTTTTAAATGCGGACAACTAATCCAAACTGGATTAGGGCCAGGAAGGAAAGGAAGAAGACAACAGGAAGGAGAGGGAAAAAAGAAAGCCCTGCGCAGCCCAATCGCTGCGTGTGTGCGGTTTTTACCTTAGGCAGTCTTCTTAGTTTATTTCCCAACAATTCAAGATGTTTAAGAGCTTAATTCAAAGTGCATTTGGAAGTACTCAGAAATGCAGGTGGAATTTCCATTGCCTCGCCAGTTCTTTAAATCTAGCCGTAGCTTTTATTGAGCACCTTAGAAGTGCAAAGTTGATTATCCCGTCACATTGAAAGTGAGATACGTTAATTACATTAAAGAAAGACAGTGGCCAAAATGACTGACACACACATATTTTAGCCGTTTTTAAAAGGATGGTTAAGAGTAAAGATTCCTTTGTTTACAAAAAAAACCAAAAAGACCTATTAGAGTGCTCAGGTTCTGCAATTCACTTCTGAGTATCTGCGGTTAATGGGAGGTTTCCGGCATCGCTTCGTTGAAAAAAGGAGGCACTTTTAACAGAACTGAAAGGCAATCACCCTTTTCTTGAAGGCAGTTGTGACCCATGAGGCCATAGAAAATTTATGTTTGCACAGAAGTCATCTCTGACACCAAACCTCCCGAAGTCCTAGCAGCTCACAAGGGAGTGGGTCTGTCATCTTAGCAGCACAATGGGTGAGACCTGGAGCAGTTCAGCCTGGCTCAGGTTATCTATCATTCACGATTACATGTTAATATAAATGTGTTAATACACGCTGCACCCTGCGTCCCACGAGACTCCCGTCGCTGTAGTCACTCCGCTCCTCTCAGCCTCTCCGTACCTACCAATCTACAGTTTTTGCAAGTGTAACGTGTGCCTATTTTTGTTCCCACTATTTCTTCTGGTCTTAGAACAAAGACGCTTCGAAAACATCTAACTTCTGCCTCCGAGACCCCCACCCAGCCCGTGCCCCGCCACAGTCTAGGCTCCCCCGCGCTCCCTCCCGGTAGCCCTGGTCTAGGACTCGCTGCGCCTTCCCCGCCGGCCGCCCGCCGGGCCCTCCCCAGCCCGCAGCCCCTCAGCCGTTCCAGAAGCTGGCGAAGAAGCTGCAGACTGAGTGCCACCTCTCGGCGCAGTAGGTCTCCGCGAGCTCGGCGTTCGCGTCCAGCCCGTCGGGGTCGGGCCCGGTGCCCACGCGTCTCTCCTCCGCGGGGGCCCAGGCCGCCTTCCTCTTGCCCCCTTCGGTCTTGTGCTCGGAGGTGTTCCCTCGGGGGCGCCCCCGGCCCCTGGCCCGCAGCCCGGGCTCCTCCGGGGAA